>NW_028191100.1:0-34450 GCF_048542155.1 Nylanderia fulva
GCCAATGCCAGTCGAGTGAATTCGTTAAAGGAATTCGTCCGTTAATCAATTTCGTAATAAAAATCAATCGACGCGGAGAAAAAGAAAGATAGAGAAAGAGAGCCCGGCTTTACTGTTCACATAAAAGTACGCACTAACGGAACATTTTTATCATCTTATACATGCATGAATGAATGGCACATTTTCGATATAATTTAATAAATAAATAAATAAATACAGGAAGAGTATATATATATATATATATATATGTAACAAATTGCAATTAAATAATATCAACAAACCTAAAAAAGCGCTTATTTTTCGTATCAGTTTTTGCTATTATCTAAATAAAATTATACAGATGTATTTTATCTATATTTGCATCTCTTATTGTTAGATGAAAAAAGTATTATCTTTACTAAATTATTTCTAGAATAATTTTCAGATAATTTCAGCTTAGAATATCATAGCACATAAAAATATTTAAATATAGTAATTAAAACTTATATACAAATTTATAAATAAAAATATGAATATTATATTTATATTTATATTTATAATAATTTATTTTTAATAATTTATTAATTTATACTTAATATTTATATTTATATTTATATTAATTTATATTTTTTTATAACTGTGTTTACATAAGCAATCTGAAAAATAATCTAGATGAACCGCCGTATAATTTATTTATTTGTTATCTAGATAAATTTAAAACAAAATCATCTTCATCTAAGATGAATTTACATATTTTTATCTCTATTGTTATCTAGTTAATTTTAAAATCATCTAAGCACAACACTGACTATGATACGAAAAATGGCCTCGCCGAAATTATATACCTGTTTGGTATGTCGAGTGAAGAATAGAGAGAGAGAAAGAGAGAGAGAGAGAGCGAGAAAAAGAGAGGTTTTCGCGCGTCCCCTCGAAATTATCGAATCTATTCACTTGATTTATCGAAAGAAATCGAAAACGTACGCTTTCTCTCTCTTTTTTTCAAGAAAAAGTGCACTTTATACATCCAAACCGACACGAAGAGAGAGCTCGAAAGATCGAAAGAGAGAGAAGCAGGAGAGAAATTCTCGCTCCTGCGTCCCTGAAACCGGGCGGGCAGCTAACTCACCTCGTGCCACATTCCGCCGACGACGACGACGACGAATTAGATCCGAGTTCCTCCGCCACGTGAATACCTCTTTCCCGGAGGAAGGACGACACTTTTCCCTCCTTTCTGCCTCTTCCCGCACCTGCACTTAATACTCGCGCTTTTCAAATTTTCGAACCCACTCACTCGCGCACACCTTCACGGCACTCGAATCCGAGCGTTGCCAATTGCGCGCGCACACGTATATATATACACACACACACATATATATATATATATATGTATATATATATACGCACGTGAGAGAGAAGCCCCGCGGAAAGAATCAACCACCGAAAAATACCTCGCACGCGCGCGCAGACTCGAGGGGGAGCAACGGGGCGAAATGTCAACCGAAAACGGAGCCGGCTCCTGGCGCGTCGCGCCGCACGATCACGCGCAGACCAGACCGCCCGAAGGACCAATACGGACTGACTTCACGGCGCTCCGCGCCACCGACCTCTCCCCCACCACCGCCGCGCATGCGCGGAAGCGCGCGCGCGCATGCGCGCTGCCGGCGCGAAGCGGAACGGAGCAGACGCGTAAGAAACCGTGGGCGCGAAAATATTTTTCAATCGAATTCAATGCGTTTCGCTTTTTTTTTTAGGATTCTCGAGTACTGTTGAGAAATTTTATATTAGATGTGTATTATATATATAATTTATATTTTATGTATTTATATGTAACATTATTTTCTATTTTTTATTATTTGCTATTTTATTATATATATATATATATATATATATATATATATATATATATATATTGTTATTTAATATATTATATATAATATATAAAATAAGATATATATATTATTTACAATAATATAGTATATGTAATATATAATACATAAAATATATAAAATAAATTATTACTCTATAAAATAAAATTCCCCCACAGATACTAATAAAAAATTCTAACATACTTGATCCAGTTCGAATATACTTGAAGTACTTCTTATTTTTCAAGATGTTTTTATAGAAGATAATTCGGATCTATTTCCAGACTTGAATCTACTTGAAAGTATTGTTTTTTTTTCGAAGTAAAAAGAATACAAAATTCAAAACTATATATAAACAAAAATTCCAAGCTACTTTTGTAAAACACTTACTTAATTCCATTCCTACATATACACCAAATTAATATAGTGGAATTAAAAATATTTATATACACACAAATTTACATATTTATCTCAAGAATCGAATCTTTTGTCGTAAGATTATCGATAATTATTAATTATTATACTAATGCTACGAGATTTTTTGTCTGATAGCGTGTTGTATCATTGAATAAGAATCAACCATAACTTTATTTTTGTTAATATATATAATCGCTTGTACAGCAGAGACGTCTCGTTTTTTTCCTCGGTGAAAGTTATAATGAATACACATAAAAGATAATATAATGCGCAATATGGATATTTATCATATAATCGTACATCAATCAAAAATATTAAAATTATATAACCGTGTTCTTCTCTCTCCTCCCAATAAAGATAATTTACAACATACATCATCTTTTTTTATCCTTATATATTTTAGGACTAACCCGACAATATTAAGAGTCTCTTCACACATTTTACATAATCGTGTGTTCTTTTTTTCAATCCTTTGCCGCCCCTTATTTATTTCTCTATAAACAATCTCTATACCGTATGTTTCTCAATAATCACGCTACAAATTCCTAAATTTGTATTACAAGACATATATATAACGCTTAATTATAGTAGGTATTTTATGCTACGTTCAAATTAAATCAACAAAGAGACAAGTGCACACCAGTACGTGAGTTCTTTTTTTTTGTTTAAAGAAAGCCGTTGTTTTTTCCTTTACTTCTCGAGACATCCGAAGTAGCAAACCGACGTCATTGAATGTTAAAATGACGTTATTTTGACGTCATTCGACATGTAAATAACGTATGCTTGCTACCTGGGATTGTATATATAATATATATATATTTATATATATGCACGATATCTATAAAAACTTACATGAAAAAACGTATTATTATAGAACGAATCGTCAAACCGTGCTCTTCGAGTATATCGTCAATACTCCAAGTATATCATGTCTTGTTTATGTACAATATATAAAATAATTAAGAAATATCCGTGCAAAAAGCATTTACGTTCATTCCAGTTGGATTCCAATATTTTGGTTTGTCGCATTTTCTTTTTTTCTTTTTTTTTTTGTTTATTTGGAACGTACAAATAACATGTCTTCGCTACAAGATTACAATAATATATTTCAGGATATCTGAAAGCAAAAAAAAGGAATACACTCTCGATCGATCGATAAAAGCCGAGAAAGCGAGTCCGTTTAAATAGGCGGTAATCTAATAATATTTTTTTTCCATGCAGAGGGGTGTTTCGGTGTGTATTCAAATGTTTCTAATTAGTCATTCAAGTTTATATGCAATTAATGAATGCAGTCGTGGGTGTGAATTATCATGACCGATATTACATAATTCTACTCGTATCAAGATAATGTTCTAAAAAAAATTTGTACATGGGAAAAATGACATCAACAAAGGCGCAGCCAATTTTCTCTCTATTCCAAGATCCTCTATTCCAGAGACCTTCCTTTATCTTATAGCTGTTTAACTAAACTCTTCTTTCCAGCAAGAGACGCAATATGCCACACAATTGGTTATCAAATATATTTAAGCATTAAAATTATATTTGATAAAAATTCTAACACATAGAATGTTTAGCGATCCTCCAATTTAATAGCCAATTGTGTTTTATCTGCGTTCTCTTGCGAGAAAGTTTCCCCAGAAGGAGTGAAAACAAAGAGGAGGAAATGAAGAAGAATACGCATATGATATTTTCATATTGTACACGTATTATTTAGAATTAGGTATTGTGATTCTAGAATAGAGGATTTCTCATCTCAATCTTGATTTATATGTATATATAATCTTAGAATATAAGAAATCGACTATACCTAGAGCACATCGAAGAGGATACATAGACCAAGAACGAAGATTCAGAAAAGTGAACAACTAATTGTGTGTTTGTGTGTATGTGTGTGAAATGACAATATAGTAAATAGCCATCATCGTTACATTTTTTTTCTTCTATCCGTCTAAAACACAGACAAATCTGAATCTAAATAAGAAAAAACTGCAAAAATTGAACGAGTGAGTAGCGTGTATTCCGTTTAGGATTGAGAAAATGGAAAATAGGAGGAGGGAGGAAGGGGCAGAGGGGATATAAGTTTATAATTTTCGACAGCCAGTTACCTTATGTATCTCTCACGTTTGTCGTAAGAGGTAAATAAGGACGAAATTAAAGGTAATATTGGAATAACAGTATTGCAGATTGGTGGTTAGCTCATGGATAATTGTCCATTATTGAGTAGTCTCTCAACGGCGGCATTTATGTCTCCAAATGTGGCAATTAACGCTGAAAAAAACAGTATTATAAAAATTTATATAAATTCACATTATTAAATATGAAATATATGTATTATATGTTACATATTAAATTATAAAAATGTTATTAAAACATTATTTAATTTACGTGATAAAAGCGTAAAGATGACTATTTTATATAACAAATATAATATCTATATAAAATCTAAAATATTACATTAATCAAAATGGTTAGTTTGTCTCTTTATGCAGATCTTTATATTGATAAAACAAAAATCAGCAGAAATAACTGTTATATAATTGTTATATCAATTATCTCTCGTGTAATCGTAAATATTTACATACATAAAGTATATAAAGTAAAAGAAAAATTGAATAAATGTATTATTGACTTTCTTACCTTGTAAATTTGCATCTCTATTAAGAAAACCCATAGCCGTAAGTTGCTCTAGCTGTGCTCTGTAACGTTCCTCTGGTGGAGGTACAGGTTGACCGTCAACTTCTACACCTTGGTTTAATGCCATCGCAGAAACCTAGTATGCATAAATATAATATAAAATTCAATACACAATAATTAAATAAAAAATAATTTTTATTACATTAAAATACTTTAGTAATATAACAGATTTATCATTTTATATTTTTGCTACTAAAGACAGAGTAAACATATTGACTTCATTAAAACCGTTAAATCACATGTATCTAAATTCTTTAATCAATCACTTGTTTTAAGAAAGGATATTATTCCAAGATATTCTATTTTTCAAGAAAAATATAAAATTATGAATTTAAAAAATGAATGAATATTATAAATATATATATAATTTATAATATAAAATATAATATAATATAATATAAAATATAATATAAATATAATATAAATATAATATAAATATAAATACAATATAAATATAATATAAATATAATATATAAATATATATAAATTATCTAATTATATAATATTCTAATTTATTAATATAATTTTAAAATTATATAAACGATTCTTTTAATTATGAATTATATAAATGAGATTCCTTACCATACGTGCCATAAATTGGGAAAACGCGTCCTGCTGATTGGTGTCCGATGATTGGTTGGTCGGTACACTGGGGTTCGTGCCACCTGTGTTCGGTGTTGTGGTCGCAGGAGGTACCGTGAGGCCCATGCTAAAAAAAAACATACACACGCACTCGTTATAATAATCGCACACCGATGAAAATACACGTCGACGTAGAAATGAAATTAGAATGAGAAATTTACTTTTCGACAAGTTCGGGAGCGACAGTGCGCAACTGCTCCATACCCTGCTGAATCTGCATGATAGCGGCCAGGGCGTCCGGATTGGTCACCACGTTTTGTATCTGCGGATTTTGCATCTGCTGGATGAAGGCGGGCATCATGGCGCGCACCTGTTCCTGCATCTGCGGATTCCCGCGGAGGAAGGGATTCGTTGCGATCACCCGGTTGGCCATCGACGGGTCCGCCGCCATCGCCTCGAGCATGGACCTCGTGTACGGAGCGTTTAGCATGTTCCGCATCAGCTGTGAGTTCTCCATCATCTGGGAGGTGAGGCTGCGCATTTCGGGCGAGTCCAGCAGACCCCTGCTTTGGCCCTGCGGCTGTCCTCCCGTGCCGTTTTCATTCTGTCCGGGACCCCAGGGATTCGGTAGCGGGTCCCGATTCTCCTGGCCCTGCTGCGGATTCTCCTGGTTCGCGGAATTGCTGTTCTCCACCAGAGCGGCGAAGGGATTACGGCCGTTCGTCGCCGCCGCGAGCATAGGCTCCTGGATATCCCGGTACATGCGACGTAACGCGCTGTAACCGCCCGGTATACTCTCCAGGTTGGACAGAGCTCGGTCGTGCGAGCGCATCAGTTCCTGGAGCATCGACGGGTTGCGCGCCAATTCCATCGTTTGCCTGGAAAACACATTTTTTCATAACATTGTGCAATATTGCGTATCGTCGAGTACGAGCATTCCCGAGTAGCAAACTGACGTCATTAAACGTCAAACTGACGTCATTAAAAGTCAAAATGACGTTATTTTGACGTCTAATGACATTTAATGACGTCAAATAAATACAAAATAAGTTAATCGTCGAATCAATATTTGAAAATTAGAATTTAGAACTCAGATAGCAAACTGACGTCATTAAACATCAAATTGACATCGTTAAAAGTTGAAATGACATTGTCATTTTGACGTTTAATGACGTCAGTTTGCTATATCTGGGTTCTAAATTGCGAATTTTTAAATATTGATTCGACGATTAACTTTTTTTACATTTATTTCTTAATTCATGTTTTATAGTTTTGAATGGCTTTCAGTTTTTACAACTATTATTCTTTCTACATATATAAGTGTAAATATAAGTGTCAGTGTGTTTACTCAAATTTTGTAAAAAAATCCCCTGATTTTTTAAATTCCAAGTAAATTAAGAAAATTTGTAAATGCAGACTTTTAATACAAGTTTCTTTATTGTATGTGCTTTCTATAATGTAATATTGATTTATTAATTATAAAATTTATTTGATCAAAAATTACTATTTGGACAGTAATTATAAAATTAATTTGAACAATAATAAAGTATGATATATCATGATATCTAAAAATATATGCAAAAATATAAAATAAAAATATAAAGCCAAAATAATTTATTATAAATTTTTCAAAAATACTAATTTATTTAAATATTACATATTAAAAAAGTGAATAATTTTCTATGAAACTTATATAACATTTTGATACTAAAAATAGATTTTGTCAATAAAAAAACACATAAAATATTAATAAAAATCTAAATATTGCAAAGATATGTTAGATATGTTTTTTAAGCAATATGCTAAATAAGAATATAAAATTATCAGCCTATTATAAGATTATTAGATTATTAAGAGACAATCTTTCTTAAATTCTTTGAATGCCTATTCTATGAGAATGTTTAAAGATAAGATAAAATTCCTTTAAAATACTATGTTTTCAAGGTTTTCCCCAGAAGTACATTCCGAGCGTGTAAAGTTAGAATTATGTGTAAATCACATCAAATGATTAAATTAAAAAGACAAAGAGGCTCGTATAACGCAATAAATAAAAATAATGAAAAGCCAACTTAAGAATATATAAATTAGTCTTGAACTTGAAAATTGACAATTGCAAATAACATTGTTGTTGATAAAATTAAAATCAAGAATAAAATTAAAATTTATTAATTACTAAAAATTATAAATTTAAAAATTTAAATAAAAAGATAAATAAAAAACATTGAAGGTAGAGTGATATGCAAAATTAAGAAAAATTTAAATTAATAAGGAAATTTAGATGCAAAAATGTTTTCAATTTCAAATAAACGTATTTGACTCAGAGTAGAGTTTAATACATTCATCAAATAAACAAGATAAAATAAATAAAACAAATCATGTAGTCTTGAACTTGAAAATTAGTAATTAAAAATTTAATTGAATTGAAAATTGGCAGTTGATGTTGCAAATAATACTGCTATTCATATTAAAAATTAAATTTTATTAATTATTAAAAATTTAAGATTGAATTCAGCGATTAACTTAAAGGTACAAATAAAAAATATTGAAAGTTAAGCAGTACAAAACCGAGAAAAATTTGCTCAATTCAATTAATAAGAAAATATAGATGTAAAAAATTATTTATTTCAAATATAAAAGTGTGTTTGACGCAAAGTTGAAACTTTAAACGCATGCAGAATGTAGACATTTGTAAACCAAATGATCAAACAGGTAAAACAAAAATAGTTGCGCGACTAGGCTATTGTATTCAAATCAGTTTTTAAGTGGATTTTGATCTTCTGTAAATGGTTGCACAACTTACCGCAAAAGTTCAGGATTGTTAAGCATATGACTGATTTCTGGATTACGTTGCATCAGCTCTTGCATTTGGGGATTAGCAGTGACCAGATTGCGCATGTTCTCTGGATCATTCATCAAACTCTGAACCAAGGGATTATCTAGGACTTGGCGCATCGTTTCCGGATTTGACAACAATTCTCGTTGCATGCGTTGCTGTAGGTCTATGAAATTCGCCGATCCGAGACCCAGGGATTCCAATCCCATCAGTCCGCCTAAACTTCCCAAGCCAAACGGACTCGCGTTGACATCAGCTACAATTCAACATCGAACAAATATTATCACAAGTCAATTAATATATAATAAATACAATAATATTCTCAAATATTCTTTTCCAAAATAATTTTCTCTATAAATCTCCTTAAAATTCTTCTACGAGACAAGTTTTCTGCCAAATTAATATCTTAAAAATAATCTTCTCTATAAATCTCGCTAAGATCCATCTACGAGACAAGTTTTCTGCCAAATTAATATCTTAAAAATAATCAGCTCTATAAATTCCACTAAAATCCTTCTACGAGACGACTTTTGCTGTAAAATTCTAATATACCCTGTGGTCGCGGAGCCTGATTCGACTCCTGGTTCGGACGTAGAAGATGCACGAGGCGCCTTGATCACCAGGTGCACCGCCAGGCCGTCCTTGATGTTGTGCGTGCTGAGTGTCTCGTGGTCCTTCATGATTTTGCCGGCGAAGATGAGGCATAACTGATCGGCTTGCGCGTTGAACTTCTTCGAGACCGCTTCCTTGAACTAGCCGAAAAAAAAGCAGAAGAAAAGAAATGAAATCGCGCGAGCTAACCCAATCCCGAATTTTGACAGCTGACAGCGCACGAGGTCAGCGAGTGACAGCTCGGAGCAGGCAGCACCGCCTTCGCAACTTACGTCCTTTATCGTCGCGTTCTCCTCAATCTCCACACTCTGCTTCTCCTTCGGCGTTTTCACGTTGATGGTGATCTTCCTCGGACCACCCTCCTGCTGGCCTTCTGCCATCTTGGATCGGTAGATGACTCGTTACTTTCGACGCTCGCGCGATCCTCGACACGTACGTTCTCTCTCTCTGTCTCCTTCCCTCTGTCTCTGTCTGTCTGTCTCTCTCTTCTTCTCTCTCTCTCTCTCTCTCTCTCACTCCAACTCGCGAGGAAATTGCGCACCGCGAAATAAATATATCCCGAGCACGGCGACGACACTCCCTCGCGAAATCGCGAGTACGTTCGGTACGCGGCGGATGAGGAACTCTTTTTTTTCGCTCGAGCCACGAGATATTCTCGGCGGGGAGGGAAGAGAACTAGAAGGTGGACTGCGCGGCCGGACCGACGTGCAACGATACGCAGCGGCGCGTCGCTCCGCGCTCGGCCATAATAACGATATGATGATAAACAACGCGCGCGCGAACGAGCGAGCGAGCCTGTGACGGGGTGTCGACTGACGTGTTGAGAGAATGCGCGCGAGAGAAACGTCGTGTCCGTCCGTCCGTCGACGTTCTCGCCGCGAGATCGAATTCCGATCGCACACACCACGATCACGATCGCACACCTCCGAGAGCGACGCGAGTGCAGTGCCCCGCTGCTGTAAGGTTATGTCACGCTGCCACCACCGCGGCGCGAAAGCACCGCCGCGCGTGCGCGCTCGATTACGCGCGACGTGGTGGATTCTCACTAGTTTGACGTACAGGGTGTCCCGTATTTTAAATTTCAAATAATACAAAATAGTATGACAATAAGGTAATATAATATTAATAACGATAATAATGATGATGATGATGATAATGATGATGATGATGATGATGATAATGATGATAATAATGATGATGATGATGATGATGATGATAATGATGATAATAATGATGATGATGATGATAATAATGATGATGATGATGATAATATAGTAATGATACAGGGTGTCCCGTATTTTAAAATATTAAATAATACAAAATAATACAATAAAATAATAATAATAATGGTAATATTATGATGATGATGATAATAATAATAATAATAATTGATGATGATGATGATATAGTCATGATGATGACGTGTGTGTGATAATATAATGATAATATATATTGTATATATATATACAGGGTGTCTGATATAAAGTGTCACACCGATAATATACAAGTAGATTTTGTCATTTGGAGACGATTTTTCCTCAACAAAAATGTCGAAGGAGGTCATCATTCTTTGCATGTTCTTAATTTTTGTCATTATATGTATCTTTATAACTAAATCTTATATTAAAATTGTATTAAAGTAAACTCTACTTGAAATTAATTGGAGAATGTGATTTTGTTAATACTTTATTTCCACAAGCCTGAGTTTGCGAAAAACCCTTTATTTTCAATCATTTATAACTTGAAAATGATTGACGTCTTAAGATTTTTACTGAGGAAAAATTGTCTCCAAATAACATCTACCTGTATATTTTCGGTGTGACACCTTATGTCAGACACCCTGTATATATAAAATAATGATGATAATGATAATATATTTATATATATATAATTACTATGGCTATCTGGGTATATTATTTATATATATATATATATATATATATATATATATATATATATATAATATACCCAGATAGCCATAGTAATTATTATGACATCAAAATGTCATAATAATTACTGTGGCTATCTGGGTAATGATAATAATAATAATGATCATAATGATGATGATGAATATGAAAATTTGTAGGATTTCGAGGTTTTATTATTTTCTTAAATAGAGCTACTATATCATTCATTTCTTATATAAACCAATATATATTCTTCGTAAAAAATTGCTAAAATAGTCGAAAAATAGATGAATATTATTACGAGATTTTATGTATGCTTAATTCATATAATAACAAAAAAGATGAAACATTTCCTAAATATTAATTTTTTTAAATTATGTATAAAAATCAACACAACTTACGACCCGTATCATGTCAAATATGTTTATATAGAAAATATTGATAATAAAATATATACATTTATATATATATATATATATATATATATATATATATATGTATATTTGATATATATAATATTGATAATTTTATTTTAAAGAATTGTCGGTAAATTTGAAATAGTTTTTCTTTTCGACAATATATCTTAATTATATATAAATTTATATATGTATTTGTTTATTTACTTACCTCGTTATTTTTATATATAATATTATAAAATATATGATTTCAAAATATATCACGTGTACAAAATTGCGCATTCTTTTTTATAATTAACTCTTCTGTCAATGCATAATTTTTTATTTTTTATCAATGAATATTTTTTCATATTTTTTCCTAGTAGCTGTTAAATATTAAATATTTTTTAAAAATTATATTTTAAAAAGTTACCAAATACAAAGGCTCTTTGTATCTTGTTTTAGAGAAAAGTTTCGACATACATTTTTAACATTTAAAATTGCTATAGGCTCTCATTAATTGACAAAAGAGCGTTAAATACAAAAAAAATACCCGTCCATAATTAAATCTGGGTATAAAATTATACTTCCATCTTTTCTCATATCTACAAAATTAACATATTTCAAATAATTAGTATTATCAAAGACATATTTTAGATAATTTCTTTGAATCTCTTCTACGGACTTGAATATATATGGCTTTTAATTATGCTTCCTGTTCTTCAATATCATCCGAGTTCTTCGGTAAATCTCGAATAGGGGCTGATGAGAACACATCGGTGTCTAATTATTTAAAAACGTTTACTTAAAAATACAATTCCTTTAAACATAAATGGCGATATGAATGGTTAGAAAGAGAAAAAAAACATAGTTTCTTATTACTTAAGAGTTTTTCCTGCGTGTAACGGAAAAGGACATTTCTAGTCGACACCGATTTTTTTTACACCGGCGACTCACAATTCTGTCAATTTTCCGTATTTTGCATGCGCGGGTTTCCAACCCTCTTTTGCCATCTGTGTTCTCGCTTTTTGATCTGGCTGAGAATCGGTTGAGAATAGCAGCGGATGATCACGTGTACAAATGACTTCTTTCTTGCTCAACCATGGCTTTTAATCGACGACTTCCACTTTGTTTGAAACGATTCTATATGCTCCAGATTAACACCTGCAAAAATAAATAAGAATCAAATATCTTTAATTTAAAAGGATAGTTTTGTATATAGCATAATATGGTAGTGACGATTATAAATGACTGAAAATGGTTTCAATGATTTATTTATACAGGATGTCTCATTTAAATCACTATATTTTTTTATATAAATTGATTCCTTGCAATATTCACTATAAAAAGTTATAAGGGTAAAATAGCTGAAAGTGAATAGTTTATGAGATATTTTATACTTAAGTTTGACATAATTTTACATAAAATTATGAAATATTTCGTAAAACATTAATTTTTCTACAATCTTACCTCAATACTTTCATGCACAAAATAACGAGAAGGATCAATTGATGTAAAGAAAACATATAATTGTTTTAAAAAAGTATGTAAATTATAACTAGCAACTACATATTTTTTTTCTAATAGACCATGTTTTTTTTTATACCAATTGATTTCTTTCAATATTTTATGTATAAAAGAATTCGGGTAAGATTGTCGAAAAATAAATATTTTACGATATTTTATAGTTTATATAAAATTATGTCAAATTTAATATAAAATATCTCTTAAACTATTCGTTTTTAGTCATCTTATCCTTATAACCTTTCATATTGAAAATTACAAGATATCTAAAAAAAAGGAAAAAAAGTCCATTAAAAATGTAAACGACCTTCAAATGACCTTGAAAAGCGTCCTTTAGAACAAAAATCAGAAACGCTATTTTTTTATGAGGATAATCAATTAAAATGGAACACCCTGTGTAGTGTAAAAATGTAATAATAATACAAATGACTAAATTTACATAATATGTATGATACATTAAATCAATTGATGCAGGTAGAAAAAGGAACGGATATAGCTACCTGCACTTTTTGCTAATCCATCTGGACTAAAAGTCAGAGCTCTTCTCTCATCCGGATTGCAACCAGTCAGGAGGGTCACGACAGGAGCCTCTCCGTCACCGGTCAAACCGACCTTCGCCTGCTGGGTAAGATAGTGACAGCATTCTATTATCTGGAAAAACAGCCACGCCTCCTTGTCCTTCGGCCTCGGTCCTTTGATCAACGGGAGCGCTAAACGTTCGTGGGGTCTCTGAGCCCGCAGGAATCTCGAGCCGCGTCTGAACTGCGTTTCCAGCCAGCGCGTCGCCTCCCTCGCCTGAGCACTCACGCGTTTCACCTCGTCCAAAGCGGAGACAACTGCAAATACAAACGATATAATCAAATAATTTCCTTGCATTGTATATTTTTGGATTAATTCGAGGCAAGTTCGCTTGTATGATTATAACGAACCATGTAAGTGTATTAATTTATTTGCAAACTTCTGATTAATCTATCAAAATCTTTTTGTTTTAACTTTTCATTATTCAAATTATATATTGTTTCCAAATATTTGACTGTACAGATCATTTGATAAGGATCAAATATAATGGTCGAAACGTTGTGATTTCTAAATAAATATAATTGCCACTTTGGTCGAAAGAGAAGGTGATTATTTTTTCTTTATAACACTAGCGACCCACATCTACTCTATTATATATTTTTCTTCAGCAATAAGAGCTCACTCACCCACTGCGGGGATCACTACTATAAACTTCCTCGCGTACACCAGCCGCTTGAGGGCCGGCGTATGCTTGGCTAGGGCCTCGTGATCGGGAACAAGGTACGGCGACATCAGTCGAGACCGCAGCTGGCTCTCCAGAGCCCGCACCTCCGCCTTCAGCCACAACTTGCCCATGTGTCTCATCAGCTTCCCCTTCGAGTGGTCGGCCCCGAAGTTCTTCTCGTCCAGACCGATGACTTTCGGGGTGTTCGAGGAGCAGGAGTCCGTCGCCACAAACACTCGCTCGGTCCCATCGTATTGGACGCCCGAGTTCTCGACCGAACTAAGATGATGCCCGAACTCGATCAGCTTCAATGCTCTTAAAAGCGTCTCCTCCCGCTTGTTCAGTTTATTCTTGCGTAGTATCTGCCAGTCGAGAGACTTGTGCGCGTCCTCCAGCAGACTCAGCCCACGAAGCTCGATGTCCTCCGGCAGAGGCACCGTTCTCGCGCACTCCTTCAACCTCTCCTGGCTCGACAGGATCGTAAAATCGTCGCTCCTGCGCGCTGAGAGCCTCCGTGTCCACGCTGATCAGGTTCAACAGGATCGTGAGACGCTTCAGCAACGTTCCTCTTGGCGCATATCCTCACGATGTCCTGGGTTGCTTCGCAGCCAGTCGCAGCAGACCTTAATAGACATCAGCATCTCCTTACCTACCAGGATGTTCAGGACGTCGTCTGGCTTTAAGCTCCGCTTCAAACAGACAGCGTCGATGTTCGCGCCCGAGCGATTGTTCTCCTCCTCAAAAGCGCTGGTCGAGCTCGCGTTCGTCGTGATCGTCAGAACGCTGTTGGAATTCGTCAGGGAGTCCTTCTCGCTCGTGGTCTGCGAGTCCTGCTTGCCAGTTGGCTAAAGGATCAGCTTCTTCAGCGTGGCCGTTCATCCCCTTCTTCTCCGTCACATCTTCGCTGGTCTGGATTTTCTTCGCCGGCGACGACGACTCTTCGTCATCGGTGTTGTCGTCCGATAATACGGTATTTCCCTCGCTCAGGACGTCGTTTCCCTCCGTCTCGGACATGTCCGAGTTGATCTCGTCGCTGGACGATACCAGGGTCGGTTGCTCCACGTCGCTCGTGTCCGAATCGGAGCTGGTCCTCCTCTTTCGTCCTGCGCAGTTTGCTGAGAAGATACTTCGACTTGTCGCGAACCCTCTTAGGACCTTCAGTATTATCCGATAACTTTGTCCTGTTTGTCTCATCTAAATTGAACGCATTATTGTCATTGTTTAGCGCAGAATCCCCTCCCTCCTTTGAATTTCTATGGTTCTCTTGCTCGAAGGATCCTTGACTTCCTTCCTGTGAATTCTTCAATTTTGTGGAATAAATGTTAGCCTTTGCAGTAGCTTCTGCGTCAGGCACTGCCATGTCTACGACGATGTTTTGCAGTCTCGTTATTATAAATTCCAATAATTGCGATAGTATCGCCAGAGTTATGGCAACGACACCCTGCACCTCGCTAGATTCCTTGCTCTTTAATCTAGAAATTGACATTAAGCATATTGTCACAATCTTAAACACCATGTCGTCTGTTAAATAAAGCGTTGGTCTGTTCTTGCAATTTTGAAGATATGTCTCTATACTATCCATATTTTCAAGGCAATTTGCGTTATTCGGTTCAACTTGTTCCATTATTAAACAGTTCTCCATGTCGGTCAAGAGAGCCTGTAAAAAGGAAATCGAGAAAATCATTATTAATTTCGAGAAAAATGTTTATAAACAAAATTATCAGTGAATAATATATCTCGCTTTAAACATATTACCTGACATTCCTGATTAATTCTGTCAGAATTTGGATTTTCATAATCCCATAAATGTAACAAAGAAAATAACCGTGTCACACAATGCTGGACAGAATTGTTTTCGTCTGTGCAAAGAGAATAAGTTATTATGGTTCTCTTTAAATTTCCTTCTGCTCCCTCAAATGGCTCAGAACATAAAACACTACAAAATAGTCATAATTGTAATTGTTGTAAAAATAATGTATCGCTAATAGTAATATTTATTACTAATGCCAACCTTTTCATATAATGATAGACGGCATCTAATCCATAATTTTTGCTGCCAGCTATGGTACCAAGCTGATTGTAAGGCATACCGATATTTGGATCAATGGCTATAGCCATTTTATAATATCTGTTAGCTATCATTGGATCCCAATTTGAATCTAATTCTAATTTGTACCTGCTCAGGTCTCCAAGGCATACCAAGCTTCGATGGATCAAACGCATGACGCACTGTTTGACTTCCTTGGTATGAGTTTTAAATTGTTCCATCTTAGGTCTTGCCTATTATATTCATTATAATTTTAATATTTAATTTAATGATCCTCTTATAATATTGTTGCAATCATATAAAAAAAAAAGGAACTTACTTTTTTCATATGCATACTTACGTATGGCGAAACACTTTCATTTTGAATAAACGCAAAATCAACAACACCAACAAGGTCTAAATCATATTCTATTTGTAATCTCAGTATCAGATGATGATAATATCCTACACCCACTGCCAAATGAACCGACAATAATGCTTTTTCCGCATCGTTCCAAATGTTACCCTGCAAAATAGTATATATATATATATATATTATAATTAGAAAAAAATTGCTATATAGAATACTATATGAAATATAATGTGTGTAAAATGTCTATGTATTCTCTATAGCATATTATTATAATATTACTTTTTAATATCTTAGAGTATTAATATCACCTTTCTTAATTTTTTGGCTGCATAAACAACATCGTAAAAGGCTTTCCTCCATAATAGCTCCTCTATTTTATGCACATTTCCAATGGGATCTTTCAATATCAATCTCTCGCAGTAATCTTTAAGTCGCACACGTAGCACTTCCCCAGATGGGACAAATATATCGCTTACTGTCAGAGCTTGATTCTTCTGTTCATCCAATTTCCTGACAATCTCCGTCACGCTCCTTGCAAATAAAAATGTACATATTAAATAGCCGATCAAAATGTACAAAAATCATTATCAAAGATACATATTTAGCTGTCTTACTTTTTTTTTAACATGTTTATCTTTTATTACATAATGCAAACTTTACATAAGAGAAGAGTACAAATATACATAAAATATAAATATTCAAAACATTATATATAAATATTCACATATATTTTAACATATAAATATTTATTTTTTGTAAATATTTTAATAAATATCTCTCTAAAAAAATATATCCGAGATAGAGGGCGCAAAATTCGAGAAACGTGCACATGATAAGAAACAAGCATGGCGAGTAGAGGAGACGGGTGGGTTAGGTTCGCAAAAGTTCCTCCGGGAAGTCATTGTTCTCTCTCTCTCTCTCTTCCAGAGAATGACAGTAAATATCTGCAACACTCGTAGTAGTAGCGCAAAATAATTTCCGGAAGGAAATATCTCATCTTTTTTCGCAAGGAAGAGAGAGAAAGAGAACGCGAGGGGATGGGTTCATTATTATATCCCTTACTTGTGCAGACGTCTCGTGGCTTCGAGACAGTCCGCCGTGGGGTTGCACACTCTCCTCATTTTGTGCGACTCATGACCCGCGTCTCGGTCGACTTGTCCTTATTACTCATTTCCCCGCGGTCTCCTGACACGCGCATCTCCCTCGCACGCCGAGAAATTCGCCCGACATTCGCCCGTCGTCGCTGCTGCTGCTGCTGATCTGTCTGTTCCCGCTGGTCCGTAAACGTGCGTTCACTTCCTCTTTCCGCCGCGCAATGACGAGAAACGCTACGGTTGCGCCGGAGCAGTGTTGTTAGACGGGCTAGGTTTTTTCGCGCATGCGCATTGAATGTAGTATTAATGAAGTAGTCACTCGCATGAAATGGGGTCCTGATTTCCCCCTCTGTTTAATTTTTCTTAAATTATTGAAAATTTTTTAAAATAATTAATGAATCGTATAATTTTTATTATAAATGTAATAAATTTAATTAAAAATGTTAAATATAAACATACAATAAACAAATAATGAAATTATAAAATATATACATATACGTGTACCTATGTTATAACATACGTAAATTACGAGTTTAGTTTTTATTTATACAATTTATAATTTGAATTATTGATTAATTTTAATATACATAAATTATAATAATACACTTTTATATTACATATATTGTAATAATTTATTTATTTTTACGTACGTTCAATTTATCTGTTTCCTGCGATTCCGCCAAAACTCCGTGGTACAGGGTCTTGGTCCATAGTTGCGCGCGCAAACATCATACGTTACTGTAGTCGTCATGGTTACGTCACGGTAATACGCGCATGCGCGAAAAAAACCTAGCCCGTCTAACAACACTGCGCCGGAGTCATTTTTCCCCCACCATCTGTCAACTGTCAAACTTGCACCAATCAGCGCGAGGCGCGCCGACCAATCAGCTGATCGCCGGCGCCGCGTCGATCAATCAGAGCGAAGCGCTGCTAGTGAGTTGCTGTTCGAGCTGATGGACCAATGACGATCAATTTTGTAGTTCTTTACTAGTTATTTAGTATGGGACGGTGAAAAGACAGGGAGAGTCGCTCTAGGGTATTTTTACTATAGGTTGAAAGGTGATCGGACGTCATCCCTTTTCGTTTTCATGGAATAGACGAAAACAATAATGGCGTATTCCGTGAATATTTCTGTGGAGGCGCCGATTGAAAATCAAATACAGGAAATTACTTACGATGGCCAAGAAATTTATCAAGCGTACGTCACTATTTTGAAAATAACAGGAAATTAGTATTAAATTAATTGGATTGGAGTTTTGAGTAGGAATTTATTGTACATTATAAATGCATTTCGTTAACCTTAATTCGGTTGACAAGTCAGAATTACATATATTTATATTATTTTATTATAATTTTATCATTGCAGGCCCCTCACATTGTCGGAGAACTTGGCGAAAATTGCTCAAAAGATTGACTTCAATAAAACGAATGGTGAGGAAATAAAGAAGGAGCAGGTAGAAGATGAAAAAGGCGACGAGGATGCAAAAGATTCCACTTCGTTTCAATCCTCTTTATGGCCTTGGGATAGTGTTAGAAATAAATTAAGGTTTGGCTTCTTTTACATTATGTATTTTTCTATATTATGTAGAAGAATAGGCACTTGATTTGAATTAATTACATATACGATTACTTGATTAAATCTAAGAACTAAATTTAACTTTCCCTTTTCATAGGAATGCCTTGACGGAGGTTTGCGTATTGGCTGATGTACTTGCAATAGCGAAAGAGAAAAATTATATGGTATTAGATCCAGTACCTCAGGAACAAGTTGAAGTGAAGCCTATGATACAAGTATATGCTAGGAAAAAGGCATTGGCAGGAGCAGCGTCAGTTCTAATCCTGGGTGCTGACAGACTACGGAATTGTCAAACTGATCCGTTATCTAGACCTAAGTCCATTCCTGATTTTCACATTGAATTGTTAAGATTACGACAAAATTGGCGTTTAAAGAAAGTGTCAAACTCCATCATTGGTGATCTTAGTTATCGAACTGGTTAGTATATATTTTTATTTATTATTTAAACATATTTATTTATTTCGTAATTTTTTTTAACTTTTGCTGTATTTATATATATATATATATATATAGCTGGTTCGAAGTATACACAAATGGGTATGTTTGAAGTCACCAAAGCAGAAGAAGAAGATAAAAATAGTAATAGTCCACCAGCATCCCCTAATGCTGGTAATAATATGTCAGGACAATCTCATACTTCTTCAAATTCCAAATTATCTGCCTTACGTGTGACTATACCTAGCGAGTTGCAAGGTGTCGCCTATATTGAGGTATTATGTCAAAAAGGTAATATAACAAAAGAAGAAAAAATCTTTAAAAGAATGCTATATAAATTATAATATGTATATCATGTATATAATATACATATTATATTTATATATTTAATTATATATTTTATCTTTACTATTTATTTATATATATAATATTTTATTTATTTATTCATGTATATATATATAAATATATAATATACATTTTATACAAAAATAAATATATAGTATTTTCAGATCAAGAAGATTTATGCAGTGCGAATATAAGTTTGCTTAATAGTAATACTAATAATTCAAACGCCGATATGCATTGGCAGCAGAAGTTGGAAGCCGCACAAAATGTTCTATTTTGTAAAGAGCTGTTTAGTCAATTGGCACGGGAGGCTGTGCATTTACGCGCGCCTATACCTCACATGGTTGTTGGAAATCAAATAATGGCCACAGTATGTATCTTGTAATCAAAATTAGAAAGTTTCCATCTTTTTTTTCTTATGTAATTAGGGTGTATACTCTCAGGAAAAACCTTGAAAACTTGGTATTCTCAGGAAATTTTGTTCTACCTTGAAAAATAAGAGATTTCTTATAAAATTTAATCAATATTTAGGAAATTTTTTAAAAAGTGCCTTCTTGATAATCATATTCTTATTTAGTACATAGTTTAAAACATATGTCTGATATATTTTTGCAATATTTAAATTTTATGTGATTTTTTTTATTGACGATTTATTCTTAGTATCAAGATCAAGGTGTTATATAAGTTTTATAAAAAATTGTTCAATTTTTTAATAGATAATATTTAAATAAATTAGTACTCTTTATTTATTTGATAAATAATTAAATAAGTAATAATAATTTAATAAATAATTTTAATAATTTTGTTTTATATTTCTGTATATATTTTTAGCATTTATATATGATGATATATCATACTTTATTAATGTTCAAATTAATTTTATAATTAATAAATTAACATGAAATGCTAGGAAAACTGCACTTTTGATAACTTTAATCGTATAGTATATAGATAATCGTATATATAGGAAACATTAGAAAGCACATGGAACAATGAAACTTATATTAAAAATCTACATTTACAAATTTTTTAAATTTACTTGGAATTTTAAGAATCAGGGACTTTTTTTAACAAAATCTGAGTAGACACCCTGGTAATGTTCCTTAATTTAACTGTGACATATTGTGACATATATACTTAATTAAAACTGTCTTTATTGCACCAGGTACTTCCCGGAATTCAACTGATAATTGGTCTATGTCACAGCACAGGCAATGATAAGAAGCCTGTTGCTCCACCACCACACAAAACAGATCACGATCATGTGTTGGAACATTCTTTACATCAGTTGTTACGTGAAGTGCATTACAAGAACAGTCAACATCCGTTTCCTCATCCTGCCTCGGGTCCGCTGGGTCCTAGTAAACGCAGATACCTGGCTGGTCCTACTGCTGCCGACAAATACGAGCTTTTAGAAATGACGAAGAGTCAAACATTATTGGAACAGATCATTCAACAGGCGCAACATTTCTTTATGCGTTTGCGCACGGAATACGTATTAGACACGATAGCGAAGGAGGTGAAGGATCCTCTTATCGTTTCGCATTGGAATTCGTTGAATTCACCGACACAGTCCAGCGTGAAGATTAATATTCTGACACACGGATACGACAGTGTATGTCGGACAACGATGATCGTTCACGTCGGCGAAAAATCATTGAAATGTGTCTGTCGCGATGGTAGAGTCATGCATATGAGTTACGAACCCCAGGAGCTTAGGGATCTCATTTTTTGTCAGGTCAGTCTTATTTTATTTATATTTATTTTTATTATTTTTTAAAATTATTTTTCTATTTTATTATTTTATAATAATAATAAAATATTTTAAATCTTATTACAAATAATAAAATATAAGAGTACTTACTACTATAGAACTTTAAATTGTATACTCTTACTCTTATTTCATAATAATAATAATTATTATTATTTTTATTATGTGTAAGAGTATAAAGTTTAAAGTTCTATAGTATACTCTTATATTTTATTATTTGTAATAAGATTTAAAAACATTTTTTATTGATAAAATATCAAATTTCTTTTATATATAGATATATCAACATCAAATAAACGCAGTGCAAGCTCTCGCCAAATGCATGGGCTGGCAATTTTTAGCAAACAGCTCGCATCTTGGTCTGGGTTCAGTGGAACCTCTCGGAAATGCTAGTAGTTGTATTCTGGCTTCGCCAATTGGTGACAGGTACTTTATTATAAACTTATAAGAGAGAAATGTGTTACCTGTATTATTTAATGATTAGAATATATAATTATTCACAGAATGATAGCTGTGCGGTGTGAACCGCAAACGGGCGTGCAAGTTGCGATTGCTCATTCCCCTCGAAAAGATTTCTTCCCTGGTCAACTTGTGCGAGAGAGAAAATGGGAGAATCTCGGAGGCTCGTTTAAGGAAGTCAGATGGGACAAAATGGAAGGAAAGAATTTCCTGAATAAGATGGAATTACTAATGTCTTCTTTAATGAGCTCCTAAGTGTGTTGCAAATTATAGCGAAACTTCTATATATTTTTTCGTGGGACTTTAAGGATCTTTTATATTTCCTCTCGATTTTCCCCCTCGTCTCCATTCACATAGTAGAATAGAATAAAAAAGTTGTACAGACGCGAATTAATTTAGAATGGATGAAAAAGGGAACTATAAACTAAAATGCAGAGAGAGTAAAATAAACTGAGAATTGCTTTTATGACTACAATATTTTGATGATAAAATCCAGCTAAAGAAAAGTAAAATAGAAATTTTTTCTTTTAATTTATTTTTCAAGACAAATATTTTAGTGTGTAAAAAAAGATCAAAAATATTTCTCTCTTCAGTCAAAAAAAAGGTACTATTTTTATATATATTTTACTATTAATTTTTGTGTATATCCTTATCAAACTAAAGTAGTGGTGCGAATTGAAGGGAAATTTCGCGCATGCGCAATTCAGATACGTATATATTTTGCTATAATAATAATAATGAATAATTTTATTACGAAAATTTAATAAGGTAATTTACAGTAAATTTTACATAAATATGAACTTAGTAATTATATATAGTTTCTCTAAAACACTAAAAAATCCTTTTATTGCAGGAATATATGTAATATATTTGTAAATATAAAGCATGTAATTATTTATTGTATATATTAATATATATTATATTACATTAAGTATAATTTATTAAATTTATAAAATTAAATTAATTAAATATATATAATAAATTATATTATATATATATATATATATATATATAAATATAAAAATATTAATATAAATATAATAGTATATTAATATAAAAATATAGTGTATATTAATATAATATTCTATTAATATAATTATTAATCATAAGAAAAGTATTTTATATAGGCTCCCGAACAAACAGCTCTGTGTAACATCTTGACTCGTTTACATGATGTAAAGATGTAACACGCTTGCGTACGAAAGTTCGGACAGATTCCCTTCAACACACCTTGAAGAATCAGCCATAAAAGATGAATAAGAGACACAGAGTCTATATGTATGTATATTACACGAATAATATATATATATATATATACATGCAATTACATAATTATTTATAATTGTTGTAAAAAAAAAAATATATATATATATATAATTTTTTTTAAAGGAATAAAACCGAATAAGAGAGGAAGAAACTCGAAGAAGGAGAAAGAGAAGACATTTTCCAGCCTTCGAGTTTGCGCGAAGCTTCATCCGTCGACCGTCGACTTCGGATCCGATCGATCTCCGTCCAACTGGATTGAATTAATTAAATACGTTAATCGCTGTCAAAAATGGGCTCCGACAACACGCAGAGACGCTGGAGCAATTTGCGCAAAGTGCTGGAGAGATGCGGCCCGTTTTGCCGACCGGACTTCGAACCGTCCTCGGAGAATCTGCAGATGCTCCTCGAACGATGCAAAGTCCTGGTGGTCGGCGCCGGCGGCTTGGGGTGCGAGCTTCTGAAAAACCTCGCCCTCATGGGTTTCCGGCACATCCACGTCATCGACATGGACACGATCGAGCTGTCTAATCTCAACCGGTGAGTGAGGTTAAGCGGCATCCCAGGGAGAGATTCAAATTCGTAGAATTACATTTCTGTCATTTTTTCATTTTTTCCTCTTTATTCTGTCAAAGAAAAATGCTGATTTGACGTGCAAACAAAAATTTTTTTATTTTATTTTATTTTATACATTTTTTATTTAATATATAATATATATTAAATATATATTTAATATATATTATATATATAATATTAATTATATATATATATATATATATATATATATATTTAATAATATATTAATATATTAATATTTATTTTAATATATTTTAATATTTATTAATATTAATAAATCTTAATATAATAATATATAATAGTATATAATAGAATATATGTGTACTAAATATAATATATATAAGAAATATATAATATTTAATAAAAGATGTTATTTTATAAAGCTGATAAAAAAATATATGTATTGCAGACAGTTCTTATTCCGTCATAAAGACATTGGCTCTTACAAAGCAGAAGTAGCTGCAAAATTCGTCAACGCAAGAGTACCTGGTTGTAATGTAATTGCGCACAATTGCGAGATACAAGCTAAAGATCCAGCGTTTTACCAACAGTTTCACATGATAATCTGCGGATTAGACTCAATTGTCGCAAGAAGATGGCTGAATGGTATGCTGATGTCTTTGCTTGTCTATGAGGATGGTGCGTTGGATCAGAGTAGTATTATACCATTGATAGACGGTGGAACTGAAGGTTTTAAGGGAAACGCCCGAGTTATATTACCGGGTATGAATCCCTGTATCGAGTGTACCTTGGATCTCTATCCTCCACAGGTGAATATCATTTTCCATATTTATTTTCATGAATTAATATTATCAATACAGTATATATTGGCATTCTACAGGGTGTCCCATTTTAATGTCCTACCCCAAATAAGTTTTTTATTTTTGATTGTAGAAAAAATGTTTCAGACAAAAATTGTATGGTTTTGAGGAGGGCATAAGGTGGTGCCATTAGTTTGACCCTGAATAGTTGCTTGAAAGTCGCGTAAAGGTCACCTTGAGGTGAGGAGATCTTGTCTTATAACTCAAAAAGTACTTGAGATAAAAATGTTTTATTATAGTGTTTTGGAAAGCTCTCGATGTCAGCTACAAGAATATGTAATGAAAAGTAGGTGGTTCTATTTAAGAAATTAAAGGTGACTTTTACATGATTTTATCATGCAACTATTCAAGGTCAAATTAACAGCACCACCTCATGTCCTCCTCGAAACCATACAACTTTTATCTGAAACATTTTTTTCTACAATCAAAAATAAAAAACTTATTTGGGGTAAGACATTAAAATGGGGCACCCTGTATATTATTATTTTAATGATTAATTTGATATTTATATTATTATTTTAATATTTAAATTATTATTTGCACAGGTCACCTATCCTCTGTGTACGATAGCCAACACCCCGCGTTTGCCAGAACATTGCGTAGAGTATGTGAAGGTGATCCAGTGGCCGAAGGAGAACCCATTCGAGTGTGCGATTGATGGAGACGATCCTCAGCACATAAACTGGATTTACGAAAAGTCGAACGAGAGAGCGACGCAATTCGGCATACAGGGCTTAACGTACAGACTTGTGCAAGGCATCATCAAGAATATTATACCAGCTGTGGCGTCGACGAACGCTGTCATCGCTGCGATCTGCGCGACAGAAGCATTTAAGCTTGCAACCAGTTGCAGCGCATCTTTAAATAATTACATGGTAATTATGAATCAAGTCTACGTCAACATAATTTGCCATGGACAAAGTACTAATTTGATATGAACGTTATTCAGGGTGTCGCTAACTGTCCTTGAAATATTCTGGAATTTTGTTTGTCCTTTAAGGCTCCTGCGTTCTCGTTTCTGACGTCACAATTCCAGGAGTCTTAAACGTTTAAATATAATATAAGAATGTTGTATCGAATATTTGTAATGTATACATTCATTTTCATTAATTTGCAATTTATATCGACTTGATAAAAAAATTTTTCAGTACATATTATTAGAAAATCGTGCAAATGTCCTTGAAATGTTCTTAAATTTCATTTTCAAATTTTACTAGACACCATGTTATTTTTTCTACACATTTTTAAGTCTTAAGTACAATGCAAATATCGATAATAATTTTAATAAACAGTAAAAAGAATTATAAAACTTAAAAATTTTATTTTTGAAGGTGCTCAACAATTTGGATGGAGTTTACACGTACACTTACGAAGCAGAGAAGAAGCAAAATTGCCTGGCGTGTAGTCAAGTGCCGCGAGAGATCGAGATCAAGGATCCAAAATACAAACTGCAAGACTTGATAGAGCTTCTTTGTGAACGGCCGGATTTGCAAATGAAAAGTCCCGGCCTTACAGCGATTGTAAACGGCAAAAGTAAAACTCTGTACATACAAACGGTGTCGAGTATCGAGCAGAAGACACGCGAGAATCTGTCAAAGACTCTGATCGAGTTGGGTTTAAAGGACGATACTGAAATTAACATCGCCGATGTTACAACTCCGAATACAGTTACTCTAAAATTGAGATTTTCACACAGTGATAGCATAAGTCGACAATAACTATTAGCCGAGAATTTTACTTTTATATAAAAAATTCGCGCTTTTCTTTATAAGTATTCTTTATAAGTTATATATATTTATAAGTATACTTTATAAATTATACTTTATAAGTATACTTTATAAATTATATATAGGTACATAATTCAAATATAATATATCTGCTTTATATCTTTATTTTATATTTTTTAATCCGCTTTATAAAATATATATATATATATATATATTGATCGGTTACGACTACGGAACTTTCTTCATATGCAATGGCATTAAGCAATGACTTTATTGTTGCATTTTTTTATATCTTTATATTGATTTAGTCCGCTAATATATATATATATATATATATATATATATATATATATATATATATATATATACACAAAATTATATAATACAAGTACTTATTTGAATTTTATATATATAATTTGTATATAATATATAAATATATAATATACACATATATAAAATATATATGTATATAAATATACATATATGTAAAATATATATGTATATAAACATATACAGAGTATCCCGAAATTCGTGAATCAAAATTCTCGAAAAAATAAATTTAAAAAATATATTTTAACTAAAAAAACTACTGTTTAAAATGAAAAATGGCAAATACTTTAATTTATTTTTTCAAGAATTTTCTTGTTTGATATTTTGGTTCACGAATTTCGGAACACCCTTTATATATATATATATATATATAAAGGGTGTTCCGAAATTCGTGAACCAAAATATCAAACAAGAAAATTCTTGAAAAAATAAATTAAAGTATTTGCCATTTTTCATTTTAAATAGTAGTTTTTTTAGTTAAAATATATTTTTTTAATTTATTTTTTCGAGAATTTTGATTCACGAATTTCGGGATACTCTGTATATGTTTATATACATATATATTTTACATATATGTATATTTATATACATATATATTTTATATATATGTGTATATTATATATTTATATATTATATACAAATTATATATATAAAATTCAAATAAGTACTTGTATTATATATGTGTGTGTATATATATATATATATATATATATATATATATATATATATATATATTAGCGGACTAAATCAATATAAAGATATAAAAAAATGCAACAATAAAGTCATTGCTTAATGCCATTGCATATGAAGAAAGTTCCGTAGTCGTAACCGATCAATTATACAGTCAAATGTTCTTGCTATATTGTAAGAAGATGTTCGATTGTGAGAATATATCTTTTGCATATTAACATAAAAAATTCAGAATATTTTAAACTGAACAATAAATACATTCAATATTTTAACAATTGAAATATGATAAAAGTTACCAATTGTATACGAAATAGATGGAACTATTTAATGATCGGATAAATAATATCTTAAAATAAAGCAGAACAGCCAATAGAGAATATGTTAAATGAATGTTTTTGATTAATGAATAGTTTTTGAAACGTTGAAACGTTTCTGCAACATTTCTGTTGAGTTTTGTGCTGTGTGGGACTGAATGCATGCATAATTTAGCTCTTTTAAAATATATATAATATGTACATGTTTAAAAGTTTAAAAAAGTTTAAGAGTTTAAAAAGATTAAGTTAAGAGTTTAATAGTTTAATTTAAAAACGAATTTTGAATGTTTTTTTTGAGTGTCTTAATAAATATATCGACTGAATGCATGCACAATTTATCTGTTTTAAAATATATATAATATGTACATGAGTTTAAAAAAATTATTGACATAATCTAAATCTACTGCATAATATAATAATATTGTAAGTGTGATCATTTTGTTCACTTCCAATTTTGAAAAGCTATAATAGAATGATACGCGCGAGAATGGTATATATTTTTTAAAATAGATTTAATTATTTTTGAATTGAATAAACTAAGAGTTATTTCTAATTATTCTTGTTCGATATATACAAGACATGCGTTTCTCAAAAAATCGATAATAAGAGCACTATCTCATATACATACTTTATAATTATCCCCGGCTGCGAATTCGAATAGTTCCATGTTGTTTGAGTCTACCGGTGCAACCTGTTACGAATTATGAATTTTTCTCTTTTTGATTGTCTTAATGAATATCGTCTGAATCCATGCATAATTCAGCTCTTTTAAAATATATATAATATGTACATGAATTTAAAAAAATTATTGACACAATCTATTGCATAATAATATTATACGTGTGATCATTTTGTTCACTTGCGATTTTGAAAAGCAATAGAATATTAAACGCGCGAGAACGTTATATATTTTTTAAAATAGATTTAATTATTTCTTTTTGAAATATTTGAGACATGCATTTCAAAAAATAGATAATAAGAGCTATTACTATCTCACATACATACTTGATATTATTGTTTCGCAAAAATTAAAAAAGTTTCTCTGATTCCGAAAAGAGTGTGAGCTTCTTTGCGAGGCACAACTTCTTCTAACACTGACACTTAAAAATGTATTAGATAATAAAAAGTTGATACAAAAACATGAAGGTTTAACAACATAAAGATAGGTCTATAAACATAGATATAAAATTGTAAACACATGTACATTTATACATATAATATACACAATATAATTTTACACATAATTTTTCAATTAATATTTATAAGCATAATTAAAAATTATAAATATATATATATATATATATATATATAATTTTTAAATTAATATTTATAAGCATATGCATAAAAACTAAATAACTGGTTCTCAGTTTTTTAATCTGTTTAATATATGAATATTTCAAGTGTCTTATATATATCGAAAAATTTAAGAGATATAAGTTTTAAATTTTACTCTAAAAAATAGTTAAATTTAATTAAACTGTTAAATAGTGTATAAATTATGCATGATTTTTTGTTTTTGGAGATTCAAAATTAGTATCAGATAGTATTTTAAATAGAAACAAAGGGTACATATTTTTTCCTTTGTTTAATGTCGCTTGATAATAAAATTAAACATTTATAGAGGAATATTTATTTATTTTCTTATTATAATTTCTTGTAGAAGATACTGGCAAAATAATTGTTTAACTTTGGGACATTTTGAACACACACATACACACATAAACGCAGAAGAAATTTGGAGCAAAATCGACAAACAATGTGTTCAGAAAATCTAAGTAAAATGATAAAAAATAAATATAAAATGGATTATTATAAAGAAAATTATGAGTAAATTATAAAATTTGAATATAAATATGTAACTCTGCCTTATTAACATTTTTCAATATTTTATTGAAACTGAATAACTTTAAGAGATTTAAATAAATTTTCTATAGAAGAGATTTCTATTTCTTCGCACTTTTAGTACGTAATTACTTCACAGCTTCAAAAGAATTTCTTTTTTACAGGTATTAAAGGTTCAAATTATTTCTTTAAATATGTCTGACAACGTCGCAATCTTTAAGTTATCTTTGAAAATAGCGCATTTCATAAATTAAATTTTGATAAGTTAAATGAATAAGAAAATTATTCTTCAGTTAATTTTAAATGAATATCCTTCATGCTATGTAAATTTAAAATAAATAACAAAATTATATTCTTCAGTTTTCAGTTAATTTTAAATGGATATCCTGCATATGCTATGCAAATTAAAAATTTAATATCGCATTCGTCCATATACATATTGAAATATGTAAAGGATAGTTTCAATATATAAATCAGTTGTTTGTAGTAATAATATATTTTGCCAAAAGCGTTTGCTTCGCTAATTACAAAAATAGTCTTATCGATCATTAGGAATGTATATACTGTGAAATCAAAGAATGTTGAAAAACCCAGTGATTTAAGTGACCTTTTTTCTGGATTCATTTTTAAATAATCATTGGCACTAACTTAACTTTAAAAAAATTCTTTTAGTTTCTTAATATAAAATGACTTTCCGCTTCGCAAAGTGATATTTTAAGTATAATATTGGTGCATTTTAAAAATATGTTAATTTAAAAAATAGATTCACAATTTACAGCAATTGATTTGTACATGTGTATTTTTTACATATATTTTTACGTGTAAATATATGAAAAAATGTGTAGAATGAAAAGCACTATATGATCAGATGATTAATAACTGTCCATTTTATATAAAAGGACTGAAATAGCTGTTTCACGAAAAGTGGAAAATGTATATAGTTGCAGTTATAATAAATTATCATCATATCATATAGCCATTTACGATTAGATATACATAATTATTCGATAAAACCAAAACAATTATACTGAATTTTATATTGCACAAGATTCAGAATCTTTTGTTATTAAATGTGACTTACAGACAATAAAAGTTAGACTATTGTATCTCGCATTAAGTGCACATTAGTTTATGTCTTTATTGCATTTTAGATTAGATTATCTAATTATCTAATAGTTATTACTATTAGATTATGCACTTTGTGTAATATAAGATACGCATAAAAGTGATTAATATAATGCAGTTTATGTCAATAAATACCTTCATTCAGCAACAAATACTGAATACATTTAATACACAAAATGTAAAACTATTCAATTAAAAATGTAAAAAATAGCATAACTGAAACATTTCAAAATAAATATTTAAGGCTTCCGACCTTATATCGTAAACATATTAAATTTTTATATTTTTATATTTTTAGTTGGCTAGTAGTGTACTTTAAAATACAGTGTCTCAAAATTAGTTCTAACTCTTAATTGAAACTAGCTAAAGATATATCGAAATTGGAAAAATTTTATATATATAAATCATGAAGATGTTTTACTAGATTCATATGTATTATTTCTATAATTGCAAATAGTGATGGAATGTTTTAAAAGCTATAGTAACATTTCAAGTTATAAGGAGTTCATTACCTGATATAAGATAATAGAATCGAATCTATTAATTTCTTTTTAATTTAGATATATGTTTAATTTCTATGTATATGCACATAAGCACTTAAATGTGAAGATTTTATCGTTCTAATTATTTAACAAGATACTTTTAGATAATCTATTCTATATATTCATGATACTATGCCAAAATTTAGTTTTAGTTATAAAAGATCTAAAGTACTTCTGCATATAAATACATAATGTTCAAATTTACTCAATATTAATATACACAGTTATGCTTTTTTTATTTGATATGATGATATTTAACGCTGAGTATTTCCCGATTGAACATATTTAAGCTTTAACCTTGAATTTGTTACGGAATGAATATTTTATGATCCTGAATTTATATATAATATGTAAAATAGCAATTAAGTGATATATATGATAATGAGAAAGAAACAAGCAAAAGTTTAGGATTCCTTTTTATAGTAAATACTATTTTCGTTCAAGTTTTTCTTGAATTTTGCTTTTAAACAGTATCCCATATTATAAATCAATTAAACAACTTAATAATTTTGATATAAGAGTTTTAACAAGGCTCCGTAATATAAATATAAATTTAACGTATAAGACGGGCAACAAGAGCCAAATCGCGGATGACAATGCGTTATCCTAACGAAACTAAATAATTTTCCGTTAGAATTAAATACCGGTGCACAAGGCACCAAATTTTACTTGGACACGGCCAAGATTTTAAAATATGAAATAATCTCATATTTGAGATTTAATTTCAATACCCCCTTTAACCCCCCCCCCCCCCACGGAAAATAAATAAATGAATGCAAGAGAAAAATATAGATCCGAAAATCGCTGAATCGGGAATCGAACCCGAGACCTTTCGCTTGCCGGGCGACTGCTCTTCCAGCTGAGCTATTCAGATCCTTTCGATTCTATACTTTTCTCTGTTATATATATTAATGTTGGTAAACAAACGCATTTTTAAGCCAGCGTGTATCAATATAAGAGTTTTAACAAGGCTCCGTAATATAAATATAAATTTAACGTATAAGACGGGCAACAAGAGCCAAATCGCGGATGACAATGCGTTATCCTAACGAAACTAAATAATTTTCCGTTAGAATTAAATACCGGTGCACAAGGCACCAAATTTTACTTGGACACGGCCAAGATTTTTTAAAATATGAAATAATCTCATATTTGAGATTTAATTTCAATACCCCCTTTAACCCCCCCCCCCCCCACGGAAAATAAATAAATGAATGCAAGAGAAAAATATAGATCCGAAAATCGCTGAATCGGGAATCGAACCCGAGACCTTTCGCTTGCCGGGCGACTGCTCTTCCAGCTGAGCTATTCAGATCCTTTCGATTCTATACTTTTCTCTGTTATATATATTAATGTTGGTAAACAAACGCATTTTTAAGCCAGCGTGTATCAATATAAGAGTTTTAACAAGGCTCCGTAATATAAATATAAATTTAACGTATAAGACGGGCAACAAGAGCCAAATCGCGGATGACAATGCGTTATCCTAACGAAACTAAATAATTTTCCGTTAGAATTAAATACCGGTGCACAAGGCACCAAATTTTACTTGGACACGGCCAAGATTTTAAAATATGAAATAATCTCATATTTGAGATTTAATTTCAATACCCCCTTTAACCCCCCCCCCCCCCCACGGAAAATAAATAAATGAATGCAAGAGAAAAATATAGATCCGAAAATCGCTGAATCGGGAATCGAACCCGAGACCTTTCGCTTGCCGGGCGACTGCTCTTCCAGCTGAGCTATTCAGATCCTTTCGATTCTATACTTTTCTCTGTTATATATATTAATGTTGGTAAACAAACGCATTTTTAAGCCAGCGTGTATCAATATAAGAGTTTTAACAAGGCTCCGTAATATAAATATAAATTTAACGTATAAGACGGGCAACAAGAGCCAAATCGCGGATGACAATGCGGAAAGGATCTGAATAGCTCAGCTGGAAGAGCAGTCGCCCGGCAAGCGAAAGGTCTCGGGTTCGATTCCCGATTCAGCGATTTTCGGATCTATATTTTTCTCTTGCATTCATTTATTTATTTTCCGTGGGGGGGGGGGGGGGGTTAAAGGGGGTATTGAAATTAAATCTCAAATATGAGATTATTTCATATTTTAAAATCTTGGCCGTGTCCAAGTAAAATTTGGTGCCTTGTGCACCGGTATTTAATTCTAACGGAAAATTATTTAGTTTCGTTAGGATAACGCATTGTCATCCGCGATTTGGCTCTTGTTGCCCGTCTTATACGTTAAATTTATATTTATATTACGGAGCCTTGTTAAAACTCTTATATTGATACACGCTGGCTTAAAAATGCGTTTGTTTACCAACATTAATATATATAACAGAGAAAAGTATAGAATCGAAAGGATCTGAATAGCTCAGCTGGAAGAGCAGTCGCCCGGCAAGCGAAAGGTCTCGGGTTCGATTCCCGATTCAGCGATTTTCGGATCTATATTTTTCTCTTGCATTCATTTATTTATTTTCCGTGGGGGGGGGGGGGGGTTAAAGGGGGTATTGAAATTAAATCTCAAATATGAGATTATTTCATATTTTAAAATCTTGGCCGTGTCCAAGTAAAATTTGGTGCCTTGTGCACCGGTATTTAATTCTAACGGAAAATTATTTAGTTTCGTTAGGATAACGCATTGTCATCCGCGATTTGGCTCTTGTTGCCCGTCTTATACGTTAAATTTATATTAATAATTTTGGTTTTGTCCAAAATGTGAATTTGTTTTTGTTTTCCTTTTATTTTAAATTATTCAAATATTTTAATATAAATTATTTAAATTAAAGATCCAATAATAAGAAATTTGACATATTTTGTATTGGATATATGTATGAGAATTAAAATTTGTCTTGCTCGTTTCTTTTTATATCTAATTTTTTTTCTTTTGCAATTATGTATACTGATTAAAATATAATTGGATCTTTCATGTTATATTCTAATATCATTTGATCTATCAGTCATTCTGTGTTTTCATAAATACTAAGAGATCATAATGATGGCAGTACATTTAATAAAATAAAAATGAAGTTTTAATCGACGCCTTTTGATCATGATCGATTGAAAATGATTCAATAAAGTGATT
>NW_028191101.1:0-207500 GCF_048542155.1 Nylanderia fulva
GTCGAGCCCAACGAATAAATGCCAACAGAAGGAAAACCAAAAAATGCAAATGAGTTTTTAAAAATGTTTGTAGGTGATGCTATTGCTTTTATAAATAATGGGATTGATTATGAGGGACAGATCATAAAAGTCGAAATTAAAGCAATAATTTGTGACGCTCCTGCTAAATCATTTATTTTAAATGTAAAAGGACACACTGGATATAATAGTTGCACTAAATGCATTATTGAAGGTGATAATATAGAAGGACATATATGTTTTCCATACACATCTAATATGATGTTACGTAATGATAAAGAATTTTTTACTGGATCTTATAATCTTGATTATCAAACTGGTGACACAATTTTAAAAAATATACCAAATCTAGGCTTAGTTACAAATGTGCCACTAGATTATATGCACCTGGTATGTTTGGGTGTTATGCGTAAACTTATTATGTTATGGCTTTCAGGACCACTTAAGATAAGATTATCAAATTCAGACAAAGAACAAATTTCTAAGAAACTAATAAAGTTACGCAATTATATTCCTTCTGATTTTGCTCGAAAACCAAGATCATTAAAGTATATCAAACATTGGAAAGCCACAGAATATCGGCAATTTTTATTATATACAGGTCCTATTATATTGAAAGGAATACTACAAGAAAATGTATATTTAAATTTTCTAACATTACATGTAGCAATCACAATTCTTGCACATCCTACTTTAACATATCAAACTTCTATTATAGAATATGCAGAAAATTTATTAAAACATTTTGTAAAATCATTTCAAGTTATCTACGGTTCTAAATATATTTCACATAATATTCATAATTTATTACATCTTGCTGCAGACGTAAAACAATTTGGTGCTCTGGATAAATTTAGTGCATTTAAATTTGAGAATTATATGTCTACGTTAAAGAAATTAATTCGTAAAACTAACCAACCATTACAGCAATTAACAAGAAGATTTGCAGAAATTGAGACAATACATAATAATGAAACATTCAATAGTATATTGTGTATCAAGTGCGGAAAGTTGACAATTGGTCACGAGTGCGGGGGATGGACGCACGAGCCGAAGGCGAGTGCGACCACCCCACACGAGTGAACAATTGTCAATCCGCACTTGATACACATACTATTTTGTATTGCAAGTGCAGACAAAGTGGCTGTTTCGGCGCGTTTTCTGTGCGCGAGGCGGCTGATCGCACGCCGCCATCTTGCCGCGGCAAGGTGGGGGAATAGCCGGTTTCAATACATTTCCTACGGCTTGAGCCGTATACAATGACTTTTAACGCGGCTCAGCCGTAGATAATGGCTTTGAAACCGGCTTATTCACTCACCGTGTCGCCGCTAGATGGCGGCGGGGGAAATCGGCCGCTTTCGGCACAGAAAACATGCACCGAAAGTGCCACATTGCCTGCACGTGTAATACAAAATATATTCAAATTTATACGATATGGAAAAATGTTTTACACGCTCTCATTGTGATGGTCCTATTACGAAAGATTTCATTTCTGTACAACAATATAAAATTTTTTGCAATAATCAATATTATATTAACTGTGATGATCCAAAAAATAATTGCATTTCTTTTGAAAATGGACAAATAATGTCAATTTTAAATTTCATTAAATCTAATGACAATAAAATGTATGCTATTGGCAAAGTACTTGTGTTAGTGGAAGATTTATATACACAGCCTATTTCGTCATTAACTTTAAATATTGGTATCATGTCTGAATATTCTCATCTTCAGACATGGGAGTTTGATAAAATTAGAGCAAAAATGTTGAAAATGCCTTATAAAAAAAATTATATTATATTTCCGATGTTACACACAACTGAATAATACATGTTTAATATTAATTTGCATTTGTAATTAAATAATTAAACGTAATTATAATACTCTAATATAAATTGCAAATATTATTATTATTATTATTATTATTATTATTATCGTCACATTTTTATCATATTATTTACATCATAGATTATTTATAATTTCAATGCTGATCAATTTTTATTTACAGTTATTATAATGGCGTATAATATTGTGGAGTTCGAAGATGGTTTACAAATTGTTCCTTCTGAATGGTTAACTGAAAATAATAAGGAATGTAAATGGCCATCATATACAAGTCAAATTAAGATAAATAAAGCAATTATGAAAAGAATATCTCCTTCTGATGATTGGCAATTATATAAAATAATCCGTATTTTTGGTAGCAGCGGTTAGTAATATAAAAAATGTATTTTATTTTTTTATCAAAAATTATATAAATTAAAATTATAATATATATGTATTAAAAGTATATATTAAAATTTAAATTTTAAGTGATATTTGATTATAAAATATATAAAAACAAAAATCTAATTTTTAATATTCAAAAATTTTATACGTTTTAGATACATATGATAAAGCTATAGACAAACTTAAATTAGCTGAACAATATCCGATATAGATGGTGATGATGGAAATAACCTCAAAAAATCGAGATATCAACGAGCAAAAAAAAAATACAGGTTCATCTCCTGATAATTCTGATACAAGCGACACAAGCATCAATAAATTAAAAACTCGCAATAATTTAGAGTTAGATAATTTTCCTAATACACCAAAAGCTTTAACAATAAATAAGAGCAAAATCTGTGAAATAAAGACACCATTAATACAAGGTGATAAGAAAATGAATCGAGTAAAAAAAATTTCAAGTTCTTCTGATAATTCAGATAGAACTGACACAAGCAATGATTTAGATAAAGCTTCTAATATATCAAACGATTTAAATAAAAGCAAAATGACTTATGAAATAAAAAAACCACTGATAAAAAATTATAAGAAAATAACTAAGCCTCCGATACAAATAAGTAATGAAAAAATAATTAATATTCAGTCTAAAAAGTCTGCAGTTACATATAGTAAATCTATAAGTTCACAAGAACATCGAACAGCAAATAAAGATGACCTTGTTCCACAAAATTCAGATACAATATCTACATCCGATACTTGTAATGCTGAGATTGATTTAGGTAAAATATATCTGTTATTAATTTTAAATTTTTGTAAAAGCTTACCTATATATATATATATATATATATATATTATTAAAGTTTTAACTTTTTTTATTTATATCACTGTAAACATATATTTAAAATGGTATATAATTCGTAATATTTATATAATCTGACAATGAGTAGATATACAATAATATGTGTCAATTATTTTTGCAGATTTTCATAATTTAATTATCAAGAAACTAAATGCAGTATTGTTAAATCTTACAACAATTGATGAACGTTTAATAAAGTTGGATAATCACATAAGAAAAAATGAGGAAACGGATTTAAAAAAAATGAACATTATGATTTCGATTTGCCAGCAGATACCGTAGAACAATTACAGAGAATTGATAATCAATTAAAAAACAAATGTGTTGCTGCAGAAATGGTATATACAAAATATTATCATTTTAATTTAAATTTGCAATTTAATATTTTTATAAACTATAAAATATTATCTTAATTAATTTCTTAAAATTTATAACTTAATGTTCTTATAAGTTATAAAATATTATTTATTATTCTTTTTTTTTTAAAAGAACAATAAGAATAATAACTAAAATAATAATTATAAATAATAAAAAAGTTACATAATAATAAAAAATATAATATCTATAATAAAAACCATGTATATAATTAAAATAATGGTAGTAATAACCTAAGAAATAGTGATAATTATGGTAATAAAAATAACAATAATATTCATAATGATTATAATAATAATATTTATTATAATAAAAGAAATAATATCTATAATAATATTTATAAAAATTATAAATTTTATAAAAATTATATCTATTATACAAATTATAATAATATCATGTCAAATATAGTGATACAAAGAATAATAAAAATAATAATGCCAGAAGCGCTCATAATAAAAATATTAAAATTAATATGAAAATAGACATTAATATTAGAAAATTTTTTATTTTCTTAGATAAATTTACAATTTATTATATCAGACATAATATTTTTATATATAATTATCTATTTATTAGTTCAAATCTTATTTATGAATAAATGATTATATTCAACTAACCATAAAGATATCGGAATTTTATATTTTTATTCGCTATTTGAGCAGGAATAATTGGAACTTCTATAAGAATAATTATTCGATTAGAATTAGGATCACCAAATCCTCTAATTAATAATGATCAAATTTATAACTCAATAGTTACTAGACATGCTTTTATTATAATCTTTTTTATAGTTATACCATTTATAATTGGTGGATTTGGAAATTTTTTAGTACCTTTAATACTAGGTTCACCAGATATAGCTTACCCTCGAATAAATAACATAAGATTTTGATTATTACCGCCCTCAATTTCCTTACTTTTATTAAGAAATTTTATTAATGACGGTGTAGGAACAGGTTGAACTGTATACCCCCCATTAGCATCTAATATTTTTCATAATGGGCCATCAGTTGATTTAGCTATTTTTTCATTACATATTGCTGGAATATCTTCAATTTTAGGTGCAATCAACTTTATTTCAACAATTTTAAATATACATCACAAAAATTTTTCAATTGATAAAATTCCTCTTCTTGTTTGATCAATTTTTATCACAGCTATTCTTCTTCTTTTATCTCTTCCAGTTTTAGCTGGAGCAATTACTATATTATTAACAGATCGAAATCTTAATACTTCTTTCTTTGATCCCTCAGGAGGTGGAGATCCAATTCTTTACCACTTTCCAGAAGTTTATATTTTAATTTTACCAGGATTTGGTTTAATCTCCCATATTATTATAAATGAAAGAGGAAAAAAAGAAACTTTTGGATCTTTAGGAATAATTTATGCATTAATAGCTATTGGATTTTTAGGATTTGTTGTATGAGCTCATCATATATTTACTATTGGATTAGATGTAGATACACGAGCTTACTTCACTTCAGCCACTATAATTATTGCTATTCCTACTGGAATTAAAATTTTTAGTTGAATTACTACTCTTCATGGAACTAAAATCAATAATAATTCTTCTCTCTGATGGGCTATAGGATTTATTTTTTTATTCACTATAGGAGGTTTAACTGGAGTAATATTATCTAACTCATCAATTAATATTATTCTTTATGATACATATTATGTTGTAGCACATTTTCATTATGTTTTATCTATAGGAGCTGTATTTGCAATCATTGCAAGATTCATCCACTGATATCCATTAATAACTGGATTTTCTTTAAACAATTATTATTTAAATATTCAATTTATTTATTATGACCTTAACCGTCTATGAGTACGCTCATAATATAAATTTACCATGTAAAACAGCCCAGAAGAACATAAACCATGAGAAATTATTATAATATATGCTCTAATAAATCCCAATTTTATTAATGTTAACATAGAACATATTAATATATTTATATGAACGACTGATGAATAAGCAACTAATCTTTTTATATCAATCTGAACTAAACAAATTAAAGAAACTAAAATTGATCCGACAATACAAATTCTAAAAATAATATAACTAAATTTAAGACTTCTTTTTATAAATATTTCTATAAACCGAATCAACCCATATCTTCCTAATTTTAATAAAATAGCAGCTAAAATTATTGATCCATAAACTGGTGCCTCCACATGAGGCTTTGGTAATCAAACATGAAATATAAATATTGGTATTTTAATATAAAATGCCAAAAAAATAATTAAATAATCCCAAAATACCTTGATATAATTTCTTAATAATTTTAAATAAATAATTTTAAATAAATAATTTTAATAATATAAGTATGCTGTCTTCTAAGCTGGGCAATAGAGCCAAGGAAACGAAACGAAAAATTAATTAAACGGAACTGTATCTCAATTTGAGATCCCAAAGTTCCACATATAAATTAATTTCGAAACTTACATATGGAGAAATAAGCGAGAAAAATATAGGTCCGAAAAGTCGCTGAAGCGGGAATCGAACCCGCGTCTTTCACTTTCCGGGCGACTGCTCTTACCAACTAAGCTATTCAGACCCTTTCGATCCTATATTTTTCATTTGCCTTTTTAGTAGATGTTAGTAAATACCGCCGTGATTAGCCCAAGGCGTGAATAAACTCAGAAATAAATATTTTTATCGGCTCTCAATATAAATAATATAAGTATGCTGTCGTCTAAGCTGGGCAATAGAGCCAAGGAAACGAAACGAAAAATTAATTAAACGGAACTGTATCTCAATTTGAGATCCCAAAGTTCAAATTGAGATACAGTTCCGTTTAATTAATTTTTCGTTTCGTTTCCTTGGCTCTATTGCCCAGCTTAGAAGACAGCATACTTATATTATTTATATTGAGAGCCGATAAAAATATTTATTTCTGAGTTTATTCACGCCTTGGGCTAATCACGGCGGTATTTACTAACATCTACTAAAAAGGCAAATGAAAAATATAGGATCGAAAGGGTCTGAATAGCTTAGTTGGTAAGAGCAGTCGCCCGGACAGTGAAAGACGCGGGTTCGATTCCCGCTTCAGCGACTTTTCGGACCTATATTTTTCTCGCTTATTTCTCCATATGTAAGTTTCGAAATTAATTTATATGTGGAACTTTGGGATCTCAAATTGAGATACAGTTCCGTTTAATTAATTTTTCGTTTCGTTTCCTTGGCTCTATTGCCCAGCTTAGAAGACAGCATACTTATATTATTTATATTGAGAGCCGATAAAAATATTTATTTCTGAGTTTATTCACGCCTTGGGCTAATCACGGCGGTATTTACTAACATCTACTAAAAAGGCAAATGAAAAATATAGGATCGAAAGGGTCTGAATAGCTTAGTTGGTAAGAGCAGTCGCCCGGAAAGTGAAAGACGCGGGTTCGATTCCCGCTTCAGCGACTTTTCGGACCTATATTTTTCTCGCTTATTTCTCCATATGTAAGTTTCGAAATTAATTTATATGTGGAACTTTGGGATCTCAAATTGAGATACAGTTCCGTTTAATTAATTTTTCGTTTCGTTTCCTTGGCTCTATTGCCCAGCTTAGAAGACAGCATACTTATATTATTTATATTGAGAGCCGATAAAAATATTTATTTCTGAGTTTATTCACGCCTTGGGCTAATCACGGCGGTATTTACTAACATCTACTAAAAAGGCAAATGAAAAATATAGGATCGAAAGGGTCTGAATAGCTTAGTTGGTAAGAGCAGTCGCCCGGAAAGTGAAAGACGCGGGTTCGATTCCCGCTTCAGCGACTTTTCGGACCTATATTTTTCTCGCTTATTTCTCCATATGTAAGTTTCGAAATTAATTTATATGTGGAACTTTGGGATCTCAAATTGAGATACAGTTCCGTTTAATTAATTTTTCGTTTCGTTTCCTTGGCTCTATTGCCCAGCTTAGAAGACAGCATACTTATATTATTTATATTGAGAGCCGATAAAAATATTTATTTCTGAGTTTATTCACGCCTTGGGCTAATCACGGCGGTATTTACTAACATCTACTAAAAAGGCAAATGAAAAATATAGGATCGAAAGGGTCTGAATAGCTTAGTTGGTAAGAGCAGTCGCCCGGAAAGTGAAAGACGCGGGTTCGATTCCCGCTTCAGCGACTTTTCGGACCTATATTTTTCTCGCTTATTTCTCCATATGTAAGTTTCGAAATTAATTTATATGTGGAACTTTGGGATCTCAAATTGAGATACAGTTCCGTTTAATTAATTTTTCGTTTCGTTTCCTTGGCTCTATTGCCCAGCTTAGAAGACAGCATACTTATATTATTTATATTGAGAGCCGATAAAAATATTTATTTCTGAAATAATTTTAAATAAATAATTTTAATTAAATAATTTTAAATAAATAATTTTAAATAAATTTTCTTATATTATATCTATAATATATTTCATTCCCAAAAATTCGAACAATTAAAACTAATAATGATAAACCTAAAATTCTTTCACAAACTCTAAAAACTAAATAATAAATTATATAAACCTCTAAATTATAAAATCTATAAATTATAAATATTATTATAGATAATAATAAAATTATTATTTCTACAATCATTAATACAACCAATATATATTTATATATTAATAATAATAAAATTATTAAAAACAAAGTGATAAATATAAGGCCAACTTATCGAGCTGAATATTCGAGATGTTCAGTCAACTACCATTTATTACATGTATAAATTATAAAACTACAGTCATTATATTAAAACTAACGCAAATTACAATCATTCTATAAACGTTTCGACCGCACGCGGTCTTCTTCAGTATAATTATTGAAATATAAATTCTTACAATTCACATAATATCGAAATTTAATTATAGTTATTCAGAATCAAGAGTTTTTGAGTAATTAACGCGTGTTTCAATCCGTCCTGTCCAACAATGTTCGCCTCGATATGATCCCTAATTTTGTTCAGATCTCGGATAGTTTCATCGTTAATATGCGAGAAATTAACCCGTTCCGTAGGCGCTGCGATTTATAAAAAATTACCGATCAACGCATGTCCAAATTATAATATGTATCCCCTACAATTGGTAGTATGCTTACCTATCATCGTTCTTCTTGATAATTTTGCTACTTATTAACAGTTATTAAGGATGACACATAACAAACCAACAATACAGAAAGACAGCTCATTTTAAACTCTACTTGATCGGAGAGCGTGCGTGTTTATATATGATCTAATATCTATGTTTTACTCGTTAATGTCCTATTTGTCCTATTATTATTTCTTGTTCGCTAATATATCCAAAATATCAAAATACGACTCGCTAAGTAACTCAGTATCTTTGTTTAAATTTAGTCCACTACACACTATAAGTATATCAACAGCATCAAACCTATAGATATACATTGTTCTTTACATTTTGAAACTTCACAACCGACGAAAATATCACAAGATTCTCTCAGGGCAATCACTAATGATGCCAAGGAGATCAATATACACATAGAAGCCAATAAATTTCTCAATGATACAATTAACCCTTTGGAAAATACTAATAAAAAATGGTTTGTTAATCTTTCCAACACAGACATTCCGCCTAACGTTTCTAATCTGTTGCAAATGGGTGATAAATTCTGTCTTCCGAATATTAGTAAAAAAACAGCGATACATGAATTCATCAAGGACATAGAGAGTAATAGCAAACGAAATAATATTAATAATCTCACAACGATCAGAAATATCGCGGTTCCAAAATTTGCACAACTTCTGAACACGAAGGATAAAAATGACGTAAGTCAACAAAAATTACTTGGTGCACACAGAGATTTAATAAAATTTTGTAAAGACAATCCGAATGTTCTATTCACACGCGCGGACAAGGGTAATGCTACGGTGGCAATGGAAAGATCTCATTATATTAACAAAATGGAAAACGTTTTAAAAGATGTCAACACTTACACTATTGTTAAAAAAAATTCGTGCAAAAAAATAGAGAACGATTTGAATGATTTGTTGAAGAGATGGCTTAAGGAAGATTATATTTCAAAAAACAAATATTATAAATTACGTTGTAGTGATTCTCTCCTTCCAAAAGCGTATGGATTACCTAAAATCCATAAGGAAAACTATCCAGTTAGAATCATAGTTTCATCGGTTGATACAGCTCTATACTCGCTGGCTTCGTTTTTACAAAACACCTTACGAACTAGCCTACCCAAAGCGAAAAGTCATATTAATAATAGTTTTGATTTGTACAGCATATTGTCTGGTAAAAAGATTGATGAGAATGATAGGATGTTTTCCTTGGATGTGGTGTCTTTGTTTACGAACGTTCCTCTGGATCTTGCGATTGACGGTATTAACGATAGATGGGATCACATTGGAATAAATACTAAAATACCGAAAAACGAATTTTTGGGAGGTATAAAATTCATATTGACTTCTACATATTTTACATTTGATGACATAATTTATAAACAGACGTTTGGGACCCCTATGGGGTCACCGTTATCACCAATTATTGCAGACCTGGTTATGCAAGATCTTGAGGATACAGTTCTCAAAGCGTTGAATTTGGAATGTTTGTTTTATTTTCGTTATGTGGATGACATAATAGTGGCCACCTCTATGACTAATATGACTCAGATTGTGAATAATTTTAACAACTATCATGAAAGACTTAAATTCACGGTCGAACAAGAGGTTAACCATAGCTTGAATTTCTTAGATTTATCACTTAAAATTATTAATAACAAAATATATATAGACTGGTATCAAAAAGAAACCTTCTCAGGAAGGACGTTATCATTTTATTCAAACCACCCACTATGCCACAAAATAGGAATAATATATAACCTTGTAGACAGATGTCTATTGCTATCACATCCACTATTTTTTAATAAAAATTTGGAGTTAATTATTAATATACTCAGAAGCAATGGTTACCCTCTTGATCTGATTTTTAACAAAATTAATCATCGGATAGAACACATCATATCTAAGGGGAGCATTATAGAGAGACAGGCCAACATAGAAAGAACAAAAAGTATAAGAAATGACTCGGTCAATAAAAAATTCTTTGTCATTCCGTATATAGATGGGATCTCAGAAATGATTGTTTCCTCGGTAAAAAATAAAAATTGTATGGTAGGGTATAGATGTCTCAACAAACTGGATAATATTATTAAAGCGCAGAAAGATAAAACTAAACATCCATGCAATTCGAATGTGGTTTATAAGATCAGTTGCAATAATTGTAATGCATCTTATGTAGGCCAAACAAAGAGGCAATTGCAGACGCGAATAAAAGAACATAAAAATAATATTAGGTTGGACTCAACGAAACATTCAGTAATTTCTGAACACATAATAAATGAACATCATACTTTTAATTGGGACAATGTTAAGATCATGGACAACGAAAATAATTATTATAAAAGACTCATTTCTGAGATGCTACATATCAAGGAACAAAAAAATGGACTAAATTTAAACAAAGATACTGAGTTACTTAGCGAGTCGTATTTTGATATTTTGGATATATTAGCGAACAAGAAATAATAATAGGACAAATAGGACATTAACGAGTAAAACATAGATATTAGATCATATATAAACACGCACGCTCTCCGATCAAGTAGAGTTTAAAATGAGCTGTCTTTCTGTATTGTTGGTTTGTTATGTGTCATCCTTAATAACTGTTAATAAGTAGCAAAATTATCAAGAAGAACGATGATAGGTAAGCATACTACCAATTGTAGGGGATATATATTATAATTTGGACATGCGTTGATCGGTAATTTTTTATAAATCGCAGCGCCTACGGAACGGGTTAATTTCTCGCATATTAACGATGAAACTATCCGAGATCTGAACAAAATCAGGGATCATATCGAGGCGAACATTGTTGGACAGGACGGATTGAAACACGCGTTAATTACTCAAAAACTCTTGATTCTGAATAACTATAATTAAATTTCGATATTATGTGAATTGTAAGAATTTATATTTCAATAATTATACTGAAGAAGACCGCGTGCGGTCGAAACGTTTATAGAATGATTGTAATTTGCGTTAGTTTTAATATAATGACTGTAGTTTTATAATTTATACATGTAATAAATGGTAGTTGACTGAACATCTCGAATATTCAGCTCGATAAGTTGGCCTTCTATTTATCACTTTGTTTTCAATATACGAGCGACAATTGTATTAAAATTATTATAATTATATATAAATAATTATAAATTAAAAAATCAAAATTAATAACTTATATAGTTTAATAAAAACATTAATTTTGTAAATTAAAAATATTTTATTTAAAATTATTAGTTTACTTATAAAAAAAATAACATAACTATATTATATTTTTAATCTCCAAAATTAAAATTTTTCCTATAAACTATTTTTTGATATTTATATAATTTATAATTAAAATTTTATGAATAATGATTTTCAATTTTTCAGAATTTTAGTTTTACTTTCTTTAATATTTTTATTTTTCTTTTTAAGAATAAACATTAAAATAATACACCCGACAATAATTATAATAACTATATTAATATATTCATGTTTAATTTGCTTAAAAATATCAATATGAAAATCAAATTATATTTATTCAATTATATTATTTTTATTTATAATTAGAGGTTTACTAATTATCTTTCTTTATTTTTCAAGATTAATTTCAAATGAACAAATAATCTTAAAATTTAATAATTTTTTATTATACTCTTTTATTTTAAATTTTTTAATTATAACATCATTAATTTTAAATCTAATACACTTATTTCCGATAAATCAAAATTTTACAGAAATTTTGCCAATTAATTTATTAAATAAAAAATTTTTTCAAAATATTTTAAATCTTTATGAATATCCATTAAATAATTTAACTATTATAACCATAATATATCTTCTTATATCTCTATTCATTATTATCAAAATTTGCTCAACTAAATCTTTATCTTTACGAAAAATTAATTAAATTCACTACATTAAATTATGAATAAAACTTTAATTAATATAATTAATAATACTTTATTAAAATTACCAACTCCAGTAAATATTTCTTACTGATGAAATTTTGGTTCACTATTAGGTTTATTTCTTTTGATTCAAATTATTAGAGGATTCTTTTTATCAATACATTATTGTCCAAACACAAATTATGCTTTCAATAGAATTATCCATATCATTCAAAATATTAATTTAGGATGATTAATACACAATATCCATATTAATGGGGCATCAATATTTTTTATTTGCATATATATTCATATATAGCAAAATAGAATATTTAATAAATTAGCTATTTTATTTTCATCGTCAGACTCATTTGATACAAAAAAGATATCATAGTCTTTTACATCGCACAACTCTTACCTCGGTAAAAATCGATATTATAACAAGGATAATGTACTTCCTTCGCATGTACAATATTTTATGGAGTAGAATTGTAGTATAGTACTCGAATTATGACATAAAATAAAATGACTTTTTGATCAATAGTACATCTCATAAAATATGTGAATCACAAAAATAATAATGGATATATATCATTTAATTACAAGCACTAAGAAATTAATCGTTATAAAGTTGTGACTCTTTGGCACAATGTATTAACTAAACAAAACTAGTTATATTTGTACGTAAGAAATAATAAAATAAAAATAAAAACACGAAAGTGTACAGGCCACATTCTCACATACATACAATATGTATGGCAGTTGGGACTGATAGGTTTGCAGAAAATTAATTACAATCTTGTCATAAAGATTATCTGATCTTTGGCACAGAGTATTAATATTAATAGAGTATTAATAGAGATTCTATACAATGAATGATATAATCTCTAAAAACTTACCTTTAAAAAAAAAGGTAAAAAAAGGCGTCCAGTTAACGGCGCTCAGTTAACGGCGCTCAGTTAACGGCCAGTAACAAAAAATTACCCATTTCAAACCCATGTAGAATCCTATAAAAAATTAATTATTGCAAACCCATGTAAAATTCTATGCAAAATAAACCATTGTAAACTTATGTAGAGAATTGTATGAAAAATTATCCATTGTAAACCCATGTAGAATTTTACTATAAAAGTAATGATATAAAAAAAATTGTGCCAAGTGAAAGTAGAAACTTGTACTAGTGGAAAATTAAAATTGCAATATATATTAAAATCATACAAATTTATTGAAATTTCGATCTAACTGGCCAGTACAATTTAATTACAAACACTACGTTTCGACCCTTAGGTACGGGTCCTTTTCAAGTGTAACTGCACAATAAAAATATACAATGATTAAGATATGAAACAATAATTTACAAAGTTGTTACCAAAGAAATTTAAAATAATATAAAAATAATGTAATGTACTTTTCAAGATGTTGATTGGACAGCAGTAAAATTACTAATGTTAAACCGGAAACAAGTAAATCAATTTAAGTCAAACGTTAAAAACACAATAATATCAAAGTTCTACAATACAACGAAATGAATAAATAAATAAATAGACAATCATATACTGTGAATCAACTTATCATAAAACGGATTTAGATTTTCTGTGTTTTTTTGCAAATTAATATGTTATTCTTATATTTTTTAATAAAAAACATCTCCGCTAATTCTCTCTTCCTTCTATGTTTTTCGCAATGCAAAATCCTAGGTTCCATCCACTTAAAATCATGGTCATATTTTTTCGATGTTTGCTAATTACGTTAAAATTGCTATGATGTTGTTTAATATTTCTACAATGTTCGTTCACGCGTGTAGCTAATTGTCTTTTTGTTTGTCCTGTATATGTTGCATTGCAATCGTTACATTCTATCAGATACACAACGTCAGTTTTTTTCATATGGTTGATCTTATCTTTACCTCTCTTGATTAATCTATTTAATTTTTTCGGGATAGTATAAACAATGTCGAGGCCACATTTTTTTTAACGCAATACTCAGATTTTCGCTCAAGTTTTATATATAAGGTATTTTATATCGATAACAATGATCTCGTATTAAACTTTTTACATCCATTGTCATTAATTATCAAATATTCTCTACGGTGTTTTAGAGTTTTCATTCTCTTTTCAATATGTAGTTCAATGAAAGGTTTCGGGAAGCAATTGTTGACCAAAATATCCGTAATAATTCTGATGTTATCAGTGTGAAAGCATTTATTTGAGAGTAATAAAGGACTGTCGACTAAACTTCTAATCGTGTTGATTTTGTACTGAAGGGGGTGGTTAAAAAGGAAATTTAGATATCTGCCAGAAAAAGTGAGTTTTCTGTAATTAAATTGTACTGGCCAGTTAGGTCGAAATTTCAATAAATTTGTATGGTTTTACTCATCACTGGCGGCTTTATTAATTTTATCATTATATATTAAAATATATTTTAATTGCAATAAGTTTTAAAGTAACAAATAATTAAATTTTAATATCATTAGAATATATTATTTAGCAGTGCGCCAAGTTTTTTAACTAAAATTTTATTTTTTTAAATTTTATATTAATTATAAATTTGCATAAGTTTTTAAATTTTAAAAATAAATGTGAGACGACCCAACTGGCTTAAATTAATTCTTATTATTATTAGTTTGATGCCATGTACAAGAAAAGACAACGTTTCGACCTTAGGTTTAGGTCCTTATCAAGTCTAAAATTAACATTAAAAACTACAATAGATGTACATACAAGAATTTTGATTTTTAAGAAAGTAAAGCGCAAACCAAGATTATAATAACAATTTAAACGTACCTTACAAATTCTTAAGTGCAATATATAATTAATTTTGTTCCATTTTACATATTTCAATATAAATATTGTGTCACGTAAACGTTCGGTATGGATGGTAAAGACGAACTAAGTTAAACAGCTTTGATTATTCTATCATAGATCGGATTCAAATTCTCTGTGTCTTTCTGTAGGTTGATCGTGTTATTAAATTTTTTTATAAAAAACATTTCAGCAATCTCTCTTTTCCTAGTGTTTGTTTCTCGATGTAAAATATTTAGGTTTGTCCATTTAAAGTCATGCGAAAAATCATTTCTATGTTTGCTTATAACATTTTGATTGCTGACATGCATTTTTATGTTATTCATATGTTCTTTAATCCGAGTATTAAGGTGTCTTTTAGTTTGTCCTATGTATGTGGCGTCACAGTCATTGCAGTCAACTTTATAAACTATCTCGGTCATATCGGCTTTAGGTAATTTGTCTTTTCGGGGTTTAATAAACGTATCAAGTTTTTTTGGAATCGTATAAATAACACTTAAGCCTGTTTTCTTAATAGATCTCTCAATAGTCTCACTTAGGTTCTTAACATACGGCATTAAAATACAAGACGAAATATCAAATACATTATTTTTGTCAACTACGTTATGAGAATTTTCTAAAAAACATGTTCTTTTATACATATATCGCTCGATGACCGTCCTAGGGAAACAATTATTCAACAAGATTATGAAAGAAAGAACATGTTTTTTAGAAAATTCTCATAACGTAGTTGACAAAAATAATGTATTTGATATTTCGTCTTGTATTTTAATGCCGTATGTTAAGAACCTAAGTGAGACTATTGAGAGATCTATTAAGAAAACAGGCTTAAGTGTTATTTATACGATTCCAAAAAAACTTGATACGTTTATTAAACCCCGAAAAGACAAATTACCTAAAGCCGATATGACCGAGATAGTTTATAAAGTTGACTGCAATGACTGTGACGCCACATACATCGGACAAACTAAAAGACACCTTAATACTCGGATTAAAGAACATATGAATAACATAAAAATGCATGTCAGCAATCAAAATGTTATAAGCAAACATAGAAATGATTTTTCGCATGACTTTAAATGGACAAACTTAAATATTTTACATCGAGAAACAAACACTAGGAAAAGAGAGATTGCTGAAATGTTTTTTATAAAAAAATTTAATAACACGATCAACCTACAGAAAGACACAGAGAATTTGAATCCGATCTATGATAGAATAATCAAAGCTGTTTAACTTAGTTCGTCTTTACCATCCATACCGAACGTTTACGTGACACAATATTTATATTGAAATATGTAAAATGGAACAAAATTAATTATATATTGCACTTAAGAATTTGTAAGGTACGTTTAAATTGTTATTATAATCTTGGTTTGCGCTTTACTTTCTTAAAAATCAAAATTCTTGTATGTACATCTATTGTAGTTTTTAATGTTAATTTTAGACTTGATAAGGACCTAAACCTAAGGTCGAAACGTTGTCTTTTCTTGTACATGGCATCAAACTAATAATAATAAGAATTAATTTAAGCCAGTTGGGTCGTCTCACATTTATTTTTAATTTTATTCATCACTGGCGATACAAGATATCTACTATTTATTTTTAAATTTTAATTTTTTGTAAAAATTTTTATTTATTTGCGCAATTTTAAATTTTTACTAGTTCATTGTACGACTCTATATATGTTTGCAATTTTAATTTTTTACTGGTACAAGTTTCTACTTTCACTTGGTGCAATTTTTTTATGTCATTACTTTTGTAGTAAGATTCTACATGAATTTTACAATAAATAATTTTTCATATAATTCTCTACATAGGTTTACAATGATTTATTTTGCATAGAATTCTACATGGGTTTGCAATGATTAATTTTTCATAGAATTCTACATGGGTTTGCAATAATTAACAATTAAGATTAAATTACGGCTCTGTAATATATTAAATATAAATCTAAAAGCGCAAGAAAGGAGTAAAGAGCCATACGCGAATGTTGCTGCGTACATTTCCAACGAAACTAAGTTTTCGTTGGAAATAAATCGTGCACAAGGCACGTATTATTCTCGGTGTATTACCAAGACTTAAAATTTTTAAGTTTTAAGTAAACTTAAAAATTTTAAGTCTTGGTAGTATACACGCCGGCGAATAGGCATCATTTAGAGTATAAGCAGAGAAAGGTATAAAATCGAAGGGTTACCAAAACTTAAAAATTTTAAGTCTTGGTAATACACCGAGAATAATACGTGCCTTGTGCACGATTTATTTCCAACGAAAACTTAGTTTCGTTGGAAATGTACGCAGCAACATTCGCGTATGGCTCTGTACTCCTTTCTTGCGCTTTTAGATTTATATTTAATATATTACAGAGCCGGCGTGTATACTACCAAAACTTAAAAATTTTAAGTCTTGGTAGTATACACGCCGGTGAATAGGCATCATTTAAAGTATAAGCAGAGGAAGGTATAAAATCGAAGGGTCTGAATAGCTTAGTTGGAAGAGCAGTCGCCCGGCAAGCGAAAGATCTCGGGTTCGATTCCCGATTCAGCGACTTTTGGATCTAGATTTTTCTCTCGCAATTATTTATTTATTTCCATAAGGGGGTTAGGAGGTATTTGAATTTAAATCTCAAGTATGAGATTATTTCAAAAATTTTAAGTCTTAGTAGTACACCGAGAATAATACGTGCCTTGTGCACGGTTTATTTCCAACGAAAACTTAGTTTCGTTGAAAATGTACGCAGCAACATCCGCGTATGGCTCTTTACGCCTTTCTTGCAATTTTAGATTTGCAATGATTAATTTTTCATAGAATTCTACATGAGTTTTGCATAGGTAATTTTTTGTTACTGGCATGCCGTTAACTGGGCGCCTTTCTTACCTTTTTTCAGAAAAACATCAAACAAAATTTTTTCAAAGTCTAAAACCGAAAACACTTAAAAGTTATACAAAACTATTTTTTTTTTTTGGTATTGTTAAAATATTTACTTTTTTGTTTGTCAGAATAAATTCTTTTAATTGTTCCGAATAATGTCCTGTCCATGAATCAAGCAGTAACAGACTTTTTTCTCTTTCGTATTTCGTCTTTATTTTATTTCTCAAGAACTAATTTCCGCAACATAACTTTATTATAAATAATAATCCTTAAGGTTGCCAGTAATAATTAATAAAAAACCACTCCTCAACGTTTAAAGTCGACCAGACTGGCGATAATTTATTATGAATAATTATTTGAAATACAACGTTTCGGCTGTCATTGCAGCCCTTTTCAAGTACATTTATAAAAAGTTCCATCAAAATAATTATAATTTAATACACTTATTCGCAACAAATAATTATACATTTAAAAACAAAAATGTGTTACATACCAAATTTAAAACAGTAAAACAACTTCTATGCAAACAACCGACAATGTTAACGCTTGTTTTGATGAACAATGCAAGACTGACAGAAGTAAGCACAAAATAAATAGATGTTAACTGTTCGCAAGAATCTTAGTCACTAAGCGTTAAGAAAATAGAGACGAAACTAAATGTGTCTTTCGCAATTTAAATTGTCATAATAAAGTCAAATAAATAAAAATAAATAAATAGGTGGATATAAAAATAAAAATAAAAGTAAAAATAAAAACGACTTAAATAACGTCAAGAACACGATCATAAATCCCACTAAAATTCTCCGTATCTTTCTGTAAATTAATACTTTTTCCTTGTTTTTTTATGTAAAACATTTCTGCAATTTCTCTTTTTCTTGTTTGTTTTTCTTCATGCAGAATCACCGGAGAATCCCAACGGAACTCATGATTGTTGCAAGTCCGATGCAAACTCACGACAGAATGCAATGTCGTGTCTTTTTTTATGTTATTTCTAAATCTCTAAAAACTCACCTTTAAAAAAAGGTAAAAAAAGGCGACCAGTTAAGGGCACACCATTAACAAAAATTATCCATTGCAAACCCATGTACAATAGAATTGTATGAAAAATTATCGATTATAAACCAATGTACAATCGTAACAAAAGTAATGAAATAAAAAAAAAATTGCGCCAAGTAAAAGTAGAAACTTGTACCAGTGGAAAATTAAAGTTGCAGACATATATAGAGTCGTATAATGAATCAATAAAAATTTAAATTTGCAAATGTAGAATTGTACCATAAAAAAACTTATCTTTTAAAAAAAAAGATAAACAAGATGCCAAGTCCATGCGCCATGTGAAAAAGTGTTAAACAAAAAAGTATTTTTAAGTAAAAAAATTTATCAATTGACAAAAATTTATGTTCTAAAATTAATATCTCTACAAAAAGTAATGTCCAATTATTGCGCGAATAAATAAACATTTTTATAAAAAATTAAAATTTAAAAACTTATGCAAATTTAAAATTAATATAAAATAAAAAGAAATAAAAAAATTTTAGTTAAAAAAACTGGGCGCGCTTCTAAATAATATTCTAATGATATTAAAATTAAATTGTTACTTTTAAACTCATTGCAGCGCGCCCAGTTTTTCCTTTCGGAATAATTGAAAAAATATCATCGACGTACCTAAAATAACAATAGGGTTCGAAATCCAATTGACGCAAACAATATGATTCCAAATCGTCCATAACAATGTCAGAAAGAATCGGAGACAAAGGAGACCCCATCGGAGAACCGAAAACCTGTTCGTAAAATTTTCCGTCAAAAACGAAACCCGTTGAGCGCATAACCGTGTCAATGGCGTGTAAAAACTGCGCAAGGCTAAACGAAGTAAATTGTGAGATGTCATCCCATCGGTTTTCTATTGCTATTTTAATTAATTCCCACGGGGTGTTAATAAAAAGTGAAGTCACGTCCAACAAAATCATAACATGGCTGTCGTCGATGTTTCTGTCTTTAATAATCTCCACAAAGGACCAACTATCTTTGACATGAGATCGAGGTTTATTGACTGCATTTTGTAGTATCTCACTCAAAAAGGATGCTATGTTGTAAACAGGACTTCCTACAGTTGAAATTATGACGCGGAGAGGGTAACCTACCTTATGAATCTTTGGTAAGCCATAAGCACGAGGCAAATTACCATTCGTACACCTCAATTGTCTGTATGTGTTATCATCTATTAATCTATTATCCAACCAAGATTTTAATAAATTAGCGACCCTCGTGCTTAGTGACTTCAACGGAGTCCTATTAAGTGATCTATACGTAGAATCGTCTTTCAATAAAAAATTCATTTTCTCAACATAGTCTGTCCGGTCCATCAGCACAGTAACCTGGCCTTTATCAGCTTTAGTTGCAAAAATATTTTTGTTAGATTTCAAAAATTTTGAGCAATCGGAGTATCTATTACAAATGTAATTATCGATGTAACCTACATGTTTTTGTTTACTCAGAAACTTATGTACCGAACTCGCTATCAAAAATCTCAAATTATCCAGGTTGTCACTGGGAAACTTTCTATGATTAACTTCAATATTCTTTATGTTTTCTAATGCAGAGATTTTCCTATCATCTTTATTATTTCTACAAATGGGTACGCCAAACTTATCACCCAAACCGAGAAACCCCATCACCGAATCCGGAACGCGACAATTGCTGATATTCACGATCCATTTGCTGTAATCTATTTTTATCAATGGATTCCGAACCCCATAATACTTGAGACAAATGTATTCAAATTTGTTTCTTAGACGCCACTTCTCACTATTATTATATTTATGAATGATATGCCTATTGTGATCAAAAAAGCCAACGACAAACTCAAAAGGTAAATTATCAAATAATCGCTTTTCGATATGATTCAAATTGACACGTAACGCACGTAATTTACAATTAATATCTTTAATCTCTAAGTTTAATAACGCAATTTTGCTACAATGCTGGAGACGTAGCCATTTAAGTGTAACTTTATTATATTTCTACATATATAGTTGAATTTGGCGTAATACATAAGCTTTAAAATATATATAATTTATAAATTTTCTCAAAATATAAAAAAAAATTGAGTGGGAAAGAGTAGTTTGAAAAATTGTATCATTTTTTAAAAATCCAAATACGCCATTGTAAAGTACAGTTGAAGCCAAACTTTTGTGTAACATTGAAATCTTTTATATTTCTATTCGTCTCGACGATATTTGCTTCGGAATGTAAAAACAGATTTTCTGACGATTGGTTGCACCCCTAAACCCATTTTTAGCAGTAACAAAAATAGTTTCGTTATTGCGACTTTTTATTAGAATTTTTAGTTATATTTATTTATTTATTATAATGTTTATTGCGCACTGAAGAAGACTGATTACAGGTCGAAACGTTTGTAATTGGTTTTTTAAATTAAAGTTTTTCCAAGATTTATAATAATTTTTTATTTGCTCGTTACACATGGCCTCGTAATAGTTAATAAGTTATCATTGTGATAACTTATTATATTTATACATATATAGTTGAATTTAACGTAATACATAAGCTTTAAAATATATATAATTTAAAAATTTTCTCAAAATATAAAAAAATATTGAGTGGGAAAAGGGTAGTTAAAAAAATTGTATCATTTTTAAAAAATCCAAATACGCCATTGTAAAGTACATTTGAAGCTAAACTTTTGTGTAACATTGAAATCTTTTATATTTTTATTTGTCTCGACGATATTTGCTTTGGAATGTAAACACAGATTTTCTGACGATTGGTTGCACCCCTAAACTCATTTTTAGCACTAACAAAAATGGTTTTGTTATTAGACTTATTACCCTAAAATTGTGCTGAGTTTCAGATTTTTAAAATTTTCAATTTACCGAACGTTCCTTGTCAGCCAAATATAAACTTGTATCAATTTTGCAAATTATTATTTGATTTGATATATAGAATTACTTTTGTATTTTGAAAGATGCAAATTTAAAAACGATTTAAACCTGACAGTGAAAAAATTAAAAAGACGAAAAATTTGGCCCGGGTCGAGACATTAAAATGACATCAATTTTTAATACAAGATCTAAATCGTTTTGACTATATAGATGATAACATCATACATAAAAATACATAGATGATTCTGTGATAAATTTTTCAGATCAGATCTGCAAAATTAGAATCTGCAAAAGTAATACAAAATATATGGCTGAGTAGCTTTTTTAAATATTTAAAATAATAAAATTTTATTTATATACTTTAATTTTTATTTATTTGGCGCAGTTTTTTGATGTCATAATTCTTTTGTAGAATATATATAATTCGTAGAATTTATATAACTGAATTTTGTAGAACAATTTTTTGTGGGACAATTTCTTAGTAATTAAAAAATAACATTGTTTTTTTTATATAATATTTTTACTTGGCGCTTTTTTACCTTTTTTTAAAAAAGTAAGTTTTTTTATGGAAGTAATCTTACATTTATTTAAGTACTATTTCTTGCAATACAATAGAAGCTGCATTGCAGCATTGAAATACAATATTTGTGTCGCATTATATCTATTTTGACTTATTTAAATTTAAAATTCTAATAATATCCGTTGAACTTTGAGTTATTTAAATCTTACATTTATTTAAATACATTTTCTTGCAATACAATAGAAGCTGCTTCGTAGCATTAAAATATTTGTGTCGCATTATATCTATTTTGACCTATTTAAATTCAAAATTCTCATAATATCCGTTAAACTTCGATACCGCATGCAATATGTTAATTCAAATTGAATGAATAATCTATTTTATTTTGCATATTCTATTTTGATAAATACAAAAGTCAAGGTTTTTAAGCTTATTAATATTCAATATGATGTATAAATACTAATGAATGTGTATGTGTAAACAATAAAATATTAAATTTCGTTCGCCAGGAATGAAATACTAAGGTAGTAGATATTAAACTGACTACACTGGCTGTCTATTAGATTTGTTAAACTATATTTATTGACGTTTCGACCATACGGGTTGTGGTCCTTTTCAAAATTACAATAGAAGCATTCTAGAAATTAATGTACATGCAATCAGAATCAACATTTAAATTGAAAACGTGAAATGTAACAAATGAGACTTACAATGAGTTACTGCATATCGTTATTGACATTTAAAAGTACGCTCCGGTGAGACTTAACTTAAGATCGGATGGTAAATTAACTGCGTTTCACTTATGTCATCTTGCCACGACTGAGCACACTGTACTAACGAATAAACACGCCGAAAATTATGTCAAAGTTAAAAGTTAACAATATTTACATTCTCGCTAAATTGTGATGTACCATGTGGCAAATTACTAAAATAAAATATAAAAAATAAAAATTTTCCGGGAAGCAATTATTTTTCAAAATATTCTTTACAATTTTTAAATTAGAGTCATGAAACCGTTTGTTAGATAAATTTATTGCATGGTCAACTAAATTGGTAATGGTGTTAATTTTATATTTCCTTTAATTCTGCATAAAGAAAACAATAGAAGAAAAAGAGAAATAGCCGAAATGTACTTTATCAAGAAATTGAATTCCACTATCAATTTACAGAAAGACACTGAAAGCTTTAGAACGATATATGACAGTTTGTTTAGAAATTGAAGTAAAAAATTTTAACATACACTGTTGGGAGCTATTATTAGTAGTTTATTATTGGTATGTTAAGGCAGGATGACATAAGCGAACCGAATATATCTATTTATTTATTTATTTATCTTTTTGTTATTTTATACTTTTTATATTTTATTTTTTATTTTTTATATTTTATTTTAGTAATTTGCCACATGGTACATCACAATTTAGCGAGAATGTAAATATTGTTAACTTTTAACTTTGACATAATTTTCGGCGTGTTTATTCGTTAGTACAGTCGTGGCAAGATGACATAAGTGAAACGCAGTTAATTTACCATCCGATCTTAAGTTAAGTCTCACCGGAGCGTACTTTTAAATGTCAATAACGATATGCAGTAACTCATTGTAAGTCTCATTTGTTACATTTCACGTTTTCAATTTAAATGTTGATTCTGATTGCATGTACATTAATTTCTAGAATGCTTCTATTGTAATTTTGAAAAGGACCACAGCCCGTATGGTCGAAACGTCAATAAATATAGTTTAACAAATCTAATAGACAGCCAGTGTAGTCAGTTTAATATCTACTACCTTTGTATGTGTAAAGTGTATATATAAAGGCTAATAAACTATAAATATTAATAACCTCAGAAATAAATATTTTTATTGGCTCTCAATATAAAGAATATAAATCTGATGTTTTTTAAATCGGCCAACAGAGCCAAAGCAAGAAAAATTAATTATTCGGAACTGTATCTCTTGGTTTGAGATCACAAAGTTCCATATATAAATTAATCTTAAAACTTACATATGAAGAAATAGGCGCGAAAAAGTGAAAGAAGCGGGTTCGATTCCCGCTTCAGCAACTTTTCGGGCCTATATTTTTCGCACCTATTTCTCCATATGTCGAGATTAATTTATATATGGAACTATGTGATCTCAAATCAAGAGATACAGTTCCGAATAATTAATTTTTCTTGCTTTGGCTCTGTTGGCCGATTTAAAAAACATCATATTTATATTCTTTATATTGACAATTAGCGAAGCGGCCAATTAAGAGCTGTGTCCTCGAGTCACCTCGAACACAATTTAAATTGCTCACAATAATTGGCGTTTCCCGAGAGGGTGGGTTTTCTTCGGGAAACCATAAAAGAGAGCTTGCACCCGAAATTCGCGCCTTATCGCATTCCGCCGTGAACCGCATAACGCAAGTCCGCTCTTAGTTAAACCGCAGGAAATTGTATTGACGACCACCGCTTATTCTTTGATTTTGATTCTCTCCGCTGAAACTGAGTTAATTTTTGTGTTAAATTTTATGCGTGTATTTTGTCAAACAGTGTACTATATTATTAATTAAAATTCTTTATACAGAGAGTGACTCATCTTTTTGTGTCGTAAGATCTCCCCTCACGCTGCGCGTTCTCGAACAAGTTTCAAAAAAGTCTTGACTTTTAATTTTTCGAAGTAAGATATACAATATAAAATAAATGATTTATTCAATTTAAACTAACACGTTGAAGATGGTATCAAAGTTTATCGGATACAATACCCAAATTTTGAATATTTAATCAAAATAGATACGATGACATAAAAATATTTTAATGCTGCAATGCGAAGTAGAATATACAATATAAAATTAATTATTCATTTAATTTAAATTAACATGTTGTACGTGATGGCAAAGTTTATAAAAGACAATACAAATTTTGAATATTTAAGTAAGATCAAAATAGATACAATGACACCAAAATATTTTCATAAACGCATTTCATTGTTGCAAGGAATTATATTTAAAATTTAAAACGTATTTTTTGATTAAATTATAATATGTAAGATTACTATATTTTTATAATGCACTAAGAAATTGTATACGTATATAAAATATATATCTTTTTATATTTAAATTTTACTGATCAAATTTTAAAAGAAGTGTAATGTCTGCTTGAAATTTAATGGCTAAATTTTTTCTTGATGTTTTTACTAAACATTTTTTGACCATGAATATAATACTTCCATCTCTAATACTTAAGAACAATAAGACTTTCATAAATCTAAAAATACTGTATACAACATTATAGAAACATTCAGCTATCGACAATACCCACAAAACAATTGATATGATGATATATACATTTATGTATGTTGCATGGGCATGGGATTTGCATGGGGTTGCTGGGATTGGATCCTTCCATGAACACATTATTAATAAATGAAATATTTTTTGGATTTTTTATTATTATTAAATTATTTTCGATATTGTGTATTGTAACATATAATAAAAAGAGCTATAAATATCTACTCTCTCTCTCTCTCTCTCTCTCTCTCTCCTCTCTCTCTCTCTCTCTTTCTCTCTCCCTTCCCCTTCCTCCCCCCCTCTCTCTCTTCTTCTCCTCTCCCACTCCCTCTCTCCCCCTTTCTCTTCCTCGCCCCTCTCTCCCTTCCTTCTTTTTTCGCTCACCCATCCTCTCTACCTCCCTCTCACTATATTACCTTTCTTCCCACCTTATTTTATATCCAAAATAATTCTTTGCAAAAATTAATATATATTTTAATGAACTTTGCAAAAATATGTGAAATCCGTAAAAAAGACATCACAGATGTTAAAAAAAGTGTTAAGCGTAAAATGTTATATGTATAAATCATTTTATATAATGTAAATTTATACGTATCAATCACAAATATATTTCTTGTGACCATATTTGCTCAGTTGTGAGCTGACAAACCTTGAGAGATTTTTGATCCATGCAAAATGTCCGACACGTTACCGTCTTGCGCATACAGCAAATTGACGTGCTTGTCCCTTTTCTGCTCCGAAAGCCGTAGCGGGATAATGCCGTTTTTCCTTGCTGTAGACATTGATTGAGATGTTATTTCAAATTGTATATTTGATTCAGAGTCACTGGAAACTCAATGTCTTTGCAATTCAGTACTGTTGTGTAATGGGGATAGAAGGATTCCCGATCCACATTTCTCTTAGCAGGGTGAAACCACAAGCTGTGACTACCGCCCACGCGAAACTGCATTGTCTTTGGTTTGTACGTTTACTTCTTGTTCAAAACACCTACGAACTAGTCTACCAAAGCGAAAAGTCATATTAATAATAGTTTGATTTGTACAGCATATTGTCTGGTAAAAAGATTGATGAGAATGATAGGATGTTTTCCTTGGATGTGGTGTCTTTGTTTACGAACGTTCCTCTGGATCTTGCGATTGACGGTATTAAGATAGAGGGATCACATTGGAATAAATACTAAAATACCGAAAAACACGATTTTGGGGGGTATAAAATTCATATTGACTTCTACATATTTACATTTGATGACATACTTTATAAACAGACGTTTGGGACCCCTATGGGGTCACCGTTATCACCAATTATTGCAGACCTGGTTATGCAAGATCTTGAGGATACAGTTCTCAAAGCGTTGAATTTGGAATGTTTGTTTTATTTTCGTTATGTGGATGACATAATAGTGGCCACCTCTATGACTAATATGACTCAGATTGTGAATAATTTTAACAATATCATGAAGGACTTAAATTCACGGTCGAACAAGAGGTTAACCATAGCTTGAATTTCTTAGATTTATCACTTAAAATTATTAATAACAAAATATATATAGACTGGTATCAAAAGAAACCTTCTCAGGAAGGACGTTATCATTTTATTCAAACCACCCACTATGCCACAAAATAGGAATAATATATAACCTTGTAGACAGATGTCTATTGCTATCACATCCACTATTTTTTAATAAAAATTTGGAGTTAATTATTAATATACTCAGAAGCAATGGTTACCCTCTTGATCTGATTTTTAACAAAATTAATCATCGGATAGAACACATCATATCTAAGGGGAGCATTATAGAGAGACAGGCCAACATAGAAAGAACAAAAAGTATAGGAAATGACTCGGTCAATAAAAAATTCTTTGTCATTCCGTATATAGATGGGATCTCAGAAATGATTGTTTCCTCGGTAAAAAATAAAATTGTATGGTAGGGTATAGATGTCTCAACAAACTGGATAATATTATTAAAGCGCAGAAAGATAAAACTAAACATCCATGCAATTCGAATGTGGTTTATAAGATCAGTTGCAATAATTGTAATGCATCTTATGTAGGCCAAACAAAGAGGCAATTGCAGACGCGAATGAAAGAACATAAAAATAATATTAGTTGGACTCAACGAAACATTCAGTAATTTCTGAACACATAATAAATGAACATCATACTTTTAATTGGGACAATGTTAAGATCATGGACAACGAAAATAATTATTATAAAAGACTCATTTCTGAGATGCTACATATCAAGGAACAAAAAAATGGACTAAATTTAAACAAAGATACTGAGTTACTTAGCGAGTCGTATTTTGATATTTTGGATATATTAGCGAACAAGAAATAATAATAGGACAAATAGGACATTAACGAGTAAAACATAGATATTAGATCATATATAAACACGCACGCTCTCCGATCAAGTAGAGTTTAAAATGAGCTGTCTTTCTGTATTGTTGGTTTGTTATGTGTCATCCTTAATAACTGTTAATAAGTAGCAAAATTATCAAGAAGAACGATGATAGGTAAGCATACTACCAATTGTAGGGGATACATATTAGATTTAACGTTATATTAAGACGGGCAACAAGAGCCAAATCGCGGATGACAAGCGTTATCCTAACGAAACTAAATAATTTTTCGTTCGAATTAAATACCGGTGCACAAGGCACCAAATTTTTACTGGACACGGCCAAGATTTTAAATATGAATAATCTCATATTTTGAGATTTAATTTCAATACCCCTTTAACCCCCCTACGGAAATAAATAAATGAATGCAAGAGAAAATATAGATCCGAACCGAAAATCGCTCGAATCGAGGAAATACGTCTTATACGTTAAATTTATATTTATATTACAGAGCCTTGTTAAAACTCATTATATTTGATACATATTAATAATTTGGACATGCGTTGACGGTAATTTTTTCTCCCGACTGCTGCCAACCGTTAGGTCGCGAAAAGAGAGGACGTAGGCGTTTCATGAGCAGGATCGGGTCGTGACCTTTAATTATCGATAACTACTGCATAGTTTTATTAGCAAACTTGACATAAGTTTCTTATAATCAAGGAAGGTTGAAAGCGTATATATCGGTATTTATTCTTACTTAAGAAAAAGTGAAAAAGGCGTATTATTTCGCAATACGGTCTCTCATTGGTGCTGTGTGAACCTAAGAGGAAAAACTGATTCACCAAATGAATAGATTCGTGTTTAGATCCGGATAGGGAATGTTGGTGGACATTGGTATATACATCTCAAGTATAATAAGTGACGGGACTGATAGGATAGGTTAAGCTGTCCAACTTGTTGCGTGTTATTGCTCAACAACAATATTAAGTGAAGTGTATTATTAGGCGATTATATCGCAAGAAGATATAAAAAAGGAGTAAGTTTCTTCTTTTATTATTGTGTTTGTTCTTTATGTAGGGATATTGGTAATTATGATTTATTTATGGTTCTTTATTTATATGTAGGAAGAAGATACTCGCTTGGAGATATCTGAAGAAGAAAAAATTATTAATTAATAGAAAACGAGACGTCTGTTCTAATTTAATTAATAAAAAAAATATTATTTTTTTTTTTTTTTTTTAAAAATATAATTAATAATATAATTAATCTGTTTAGTCATAACATGGCTATATGAATTATATTTGTCTGCGTAGACACTTATTGCTATTAAATTTGCTATGTAGCCAACATGCTATGAAATATCCACATATATAATGTATAAATGTATATAGTTATTTTTTCTATATTTGTATATTATATAATAATTATATAATATTAAAAATATGTATACAAAATATATTTAGGTTATACAAAGATATTGCGCACCATAAGTATGGCAATGCAGGAAAATTATATTAACGTACATAGCCCAATTATCACTACAAAAGGATTATTCACATATGTAATAATAATTAAGGCTATACAATATATAAAACTATTGTTGATACATAAGGTATAAAACTTATATAACCATAAGAAAGTTAATATATTTGTCGAAGCCATTTAATTATAACTGCGTACAAGTTTACGTATTTGATTATAAGATATGTTGTCATCGTCTTTGGTCATCTGGTCTCTCTCTATCATCAATCGATCTATCTAGCCTAGTTTTTTTTATTTATCTCTCTATTTATATTTATTATATAATTAAAAAATTGTAGCAGAAAAATATTTGGGAAAAGAATATAGAACATTGCAGTACATGGTGAGTGTAGTGTCTTTATTATTATTGATTATTAATTATATAAATTGTAATATATATATTACATATATAAAACTTTACAGGTAGGATGAAGGAAGCGAGAGACAAAAGAATGAAGAAACAGCATAAGGAACAGCAATAAATTAGACAAATAATAAAAACAAAAATAATAAAAAAATTAGAAAATAAAAAATCAAAAATAAAAAAACAATTAAAAAAAAAAATAAAAAAATAAAAAACATAGAAAATAAATAATAAAAATAAATTAGAAAAAAAAATTAGAAATAAAAAATAAATTAGAAAATAAAAAAATTAGAAAATAATAAAATTTTTTACAAAAAAAAAATCCCGACTGCTCGCCAACAAAGTTTTAATGTTTAAATTAGAAAATAAATAAAAAAAAAAATAATAAAAAAATTAGAAAATAAAAAAATAAAAAACAATTAGAATAAATAAAAAATAAAAAACAAAATACAGTAAAAACAACAAACAAAAATTAAAAAATAATAAAAAAACAAAAAATTATAAGTATAAAAAAATAAGCTTGTAAAAGTTGGAAATAATCACACATTAATAAAGTCGTTGTTTATGATATAATTGTTCTTTATTTTAAGTTATGTTATCATAAATTTAGCGCTATATAATTTAAAAAAATTTCAGATTTTTGAATTCAAAAATGTTTTTTTAATTATAATTATTATTATTGTCTACAATTACAAGAAGCAGTCGGGGAGACGCCGCGCTAAATTTGAGGACATATACGCACGCGCACGTTTTATGTAATAAATAGACACCCCCCAAACTACAAATATCGACTACTCAACGGACTGTTACTCACCACTCATACACATGTACGCGCACGAAGTCACGCGCAGCACGGTACGGCCAACATATGTACGCACTCATGCGCGCAAACACGCGCATACGAACATATGAAACCCGCATTCATACACATACTGACATGCACTCACATACGCACACAACGCATATGTATACTGACGCTGCGGAACACACACTTAGCGCGGCGGTCTCCCGACTGCTCTTGTAAATTGTAGAATTAATATAATAATTATAATTAAAAATAATTTTTGAATTCAAAATCTGAAATTTTTGTAAATTATATAGCGCTAATATGTATCGATAACAATAAACTTTAAATAAGAAAAATTATATAATAAACAACAGACTTTTATTTATGTGTGATTATTTCCAACTTTTACAAGCTTATTTTTCTATACTTATAATTTTTTGTTTTTTTTATTATTTTTAATTTTTGGTTTGTTTTACTTTAATTTTGTTTTATTTTTATTATTTCTAAATTGGTTTTTTATTTTTATTTTCTAATTTTTTATATTTTTTTTTTAGTTATTTTCTAATGTAAAAATTAAACTTTGTTGGCAGCGCGGGAGTGTTTTTTTGTAAAAAATTTTATTATTTTCTAATTTTTTATTTTCTAATTTCTTTTTATTTTCTCAATTTGTTTTCGAATTTATTTTTATTATTTATTTTCTAATTGTTTTATTTTTATTTTTTTTTTTATTGTTTTTTATTTTTTATGTTTTGTTGTGAATATTTCCACTTTTACAAGCTTAGTTTTATACTTATAATTTTTTGTTTTTTTATTATTTTTAATTTTTGTGTTGTTTTTTTACTTTAATTTTGTTTTTATTTTTTTATTTATTTCTAATTGTTTTTATTTTTTAATTTCTATTTTTTATTATTTTTTTTATTATTTTCTAATTTTTTATAATCGCAGCGCCTACGGAACGGGTTAATTCTCGCATATTAACGATGAAACTATCCGAGATCGAACAAAATCAGGGATCATATCGAGGCGAACATTGTTGGACAGGACGGATTGAAACACGCGTTAATTGCTCAAAAACTCTTGATTCTGAATAACTATAATTAAATTTCGATATTATGTGAATTGTAAGAATTTATATTTCAATAATTATACTGAAGAAGACCGCGTGCGGTCGAAACGTTTATAGAATGATTGTAATTTGCGTTAGTTTTAATATAATGACTGTAGTTTTATAATTTATACATGTAATAAATGGTAGTTGACTGAACATCTCGAATAATCAGCTCGATAAGTTGGCCTTATATTTATCACTTTATAAAAATAAATGATTTATCTCTAAATAATTATTTTAATTCAAATATATTAAACGTATATTCAAAAACGTAATTATAAGCACCAAAAGAATTAAATTTAGGAAATTAAAAAAATTTAAAGTTTAATAAAAATTTTCATTTAAATTACAACAATAAAAGTAAAAATAAAAGTAAAAAAATGTAATGTACAAAAAATAATTAGCGCTGTTGTTTGTATTATAGCCTTTGACTACGAAGTCCTTAAAAATGATGATTAGTAACGAAATGTGTATATACCAGAATATATTCACACACAGAAGTCGCATCCCTATCTTGAAGAGTGAAATGATGAAGTCAAAATAAGTCCGAAATAAAGAATCAATGAAATTATATTGACCCTTTTTTATAAAAACATTCATTAATGAAATAATGCGCCTTTTAAACATCTATCTCGAAAACTTTGATTGCGATCAGGAAAAACATTGCAACAAATGCTTTAAAACATTGTATCAGAAGAAAGAAATTTTATTCAATTTAGATTTTGATTGATCAATTAAACATTTGAAATGTCCATAAAAACCAATTAAATTAATAGATATGTATAATCAGGCGTTGGGAAAGTTACTTGTTAACAAGTAAATAGTTACAGTTATTTCATTGAAAAAATAACTAGTTACAGTTACAAGTTACCGATTAAAAATAACTCGTTTACAGTTAATCTAAAAAGAACAGTCGTTACTTTTCAGTTACTTTTAAAAATAATTGAAATTGTTTTTTTAAAGATAAGGAGCGACATTGGTGCACAATTTACAGTCAAGTATTTAAAAAAATTCTTGAATGTAATATGATCGATTGCTTGGAATTTTGCAATTAAACATCAATGTAGGAATGATCTTTATATACAAACAGTAAAAATAGTTATAGTAAGTTAATAAATCCGCTTTCGAGTGATATGGTTCATTTGCTTTTGAAAAATATGTTTCCGTTCAGACATATTCAAATTTTGTTTTCAAGGTTACGAAAAATGGCGTGTACGTCCGGTAAAGGATACACAGTAGCGTCCTACGGATAATTTTCGCTATGTTTCGATATTTTCGCTATCTTTTCGATATCTTTCGATATTTTTTTGTTTTTTTTGTAGATTGTATTTTAATTTGACGAATAAAAGATATAAACTTAGCGAGACGCTACCGCGTCTCATGATAACATTCTTGCAAGCATCGGATTCACTTGTGAGATTATAATCAAATTGATTATTCGACGATTAATCCCCAAAAACTATTCACGTTCTGAAAATTCTTCAAGCCGATGCTGAGTGGGTCGATGAGCGGTGCTTCAAACCATTCGCGAAATCAGACGTGACGGAAAAAAGTTCATAGTTTATCGCTAATTATACTTTTATTGGCATGTTATTCCCGACACAAACTCACCATTAAACACAGTGTTTACTTTAACACTAGGATATTTTGCAAACTTTTTGCACGTTACTCGATCACAATGTCTTTAGCATTTTCAAGAAATTGACGGGTTCGATCGTGATTACCAATTTCGAACGCACTAGTCAATATGCGGCTCTCAATTCCTAGCCGTATGGTTTGTTTTTACTTCCGGCAACCTGCGTGATATAAACGTCTGCGTATAGTATTCTTTCAAATTTTCCAGACGAGCAATTGGGCGCACAAGCGATTGCGAACTACGATCGCTAAACGTGGACGTGTAATTCGACTTTGTCTCAAATAATTGCAATAAATGCATCACATGCTGCTCCCCACACAATGTATTATTCATCGAATTTACTCTTGTGGGATTGTTCCAACAAACTTAACTGCCATCTGATGCTCTTGCGGAATACTTGATAAAATACTGACAGAGTATGTCTCTTGTGCCATGATTTTTATATGATCATTGACACTTGAAATTTTGAAATATGCATTTTTATGATGATTTATTGAGGATTGTCACAGCAGCCGTATTGGCGTTTGGATACATTTTTGCAATCGGATTAATTTTGTCACGTACGGTTTTGATCATTAGCGCTTGAAATTTTGGATAGTTGCATTTGCACATTTATGACCCTTCACCACTAATTCTAAATTTCATTGAAATGATGTCAACAGCAGCCCTATTGGCGCTCGTTGATACATTTGCAAATCGGAAATTTTGTCACGTACGGTTCTTGATTCATTAGCGCTTGAATTTTGAATATGTGATTTTGAAACACCTGAGAATAATGTCACAGCAGCACGTTATTGGCGCTTCGGAAAATTTTTTGCAATCGGATAATTTTTGTAGGGTTTACTCATAACTGGCGACTTCATTAATTGTATCGTTATTTTTGAATTACGATAATTTTTAACCGAAATATAAACAATTAAAATCAAAATACTAATTTTTTACTTGATTCGCGATAATGCATAATAAAAAATTTAAGAAACATTAAAAAATGATTTACAGGGACAAACTTTAAAATCTCACATTCCAAAGTTTAAAAAATTGTCCGTAGATTTTTTGGAAAGTGAGAAGTCCACAAGACAAAAATTTTTATTTTGTTTTTTTCAATGTTGTTTAAATCCCCAAGAGATATAACTATTAAGAAATAATTACTAGTATTACATCCGCTTGACGACGGACACTTGACCCGCGTAAAAACGCATACGTTGCGAGATATACGCGGGAACCGAAATTGCTCAACGAGCAGCAAAGCAGCAAAGACTTTGAATCTGCTTACGCTTGCACTTGGTCCTTGACGAGGGGCCTGTTGCCAGGCACCCATCCGATCGAGAAAATCCAAAAAGTGATACTAATAAAACGAAGCAGAAGACGCAACCGGCTCAGTCGACAAGTCGCTTCAGACGCTTTCGCCGTCGTTCTTTAAACGATCTCGCTAGCCGCGTTGCGATCTTAACACTTCTCGCAGTTCGCGCGCGATACGCGAAGTATATATAGTTAAACAGTGCGTAACAAATATACGCAAAGTGTACATGGTGTAAAACAATAAAAGTCAAGCGGTTTACTGAATAAAGTTTTATAATAAAAGTTGAAGTGCTTTATTTCTCAAACCGAATAAGTCCTGACGCCCAGGATCCTTATCCTAATTTGGCGAGACCCCTTGTGTATCACCCGGGCAAACAACATTTATAATCATGGTTTCAAAATAATTAAATTCAACCGAAACTAAAAAAAAGTAAACAATTTTATAAAAGATTGCAAGCTTTGAAAACTCTTTTCTTTGGATTTAAATGTTGTTCATTTTTATCAAAGTTGTTTAAATTTGGCTTATTTTTAACGAAAAATTAGAGAACTTAATGTTTTATTATACACAGATAAAATTTATCATCAGGATGAATGTCATAACATATAATGTATATTCAAATGCAAAATAACAATCGATAAGATTAATGTTCATGTACAAAGTACATACGAAATATTTATTAAAATCAACAAAGTGACTATAGAAATGACAAACTCGATCTAACTTTAATAGTATCAGAAGTGAGCAGTTATTGACGTTTGTAGGTTATGATAAAAGAAATCATATATTTATTTGAGAGCTCTCTGGTAAGTTATTATCTTTAACAAAATAATGCGTGCATTTTTAAGATGTAAAGAAATTTATTAAGTATATGGTTATTTAAAATTTGAACTGCAAACACTAGGCTTCAATTTAGGTTGTTAATATATGTTATTTTAACGTTTCGAACCATACGGGTGTTGTCTTATCAAAAATACAATTGTGATATTCTAAAAAAAAACCGATATTGTTACATCAGCTCCCGCTAATTTTAACAGTTCCTGCTCAGTGAATTGCCACAATCTGAATAACTTTTGCTTTATTGTATTACGCTTCAATTTGTTCCCAATTTTTCACATTTTCAAAAACTTTTCCAAATAATTTTGTAGAAGTTGTTCAAAAACCTCTGTGGGTAGAAGCTCAGGTTTTTGTGATTGCGGACCGTAATGACAATCTGTTCCTGACTTCGGTTAAAGTTTTCGTTGCATCAATTCCGAGATTTCTAGTGCTTGACAACTTTAAGTTGTCGTCTTTTCCAGAATTTCGACAGTAGGAGGAACAATTTGATCCATGCTTTTATGCATTTCCGTAAGACCTTTGTTTCGATTATATTGCAAAAACATGCCTCCGCAACCTAGCATTGCTAAAGAGCCTCGGTTACAAATTAATGCGCTACAGCAATTTTTTTTGAAGATTATCCCCCCCCCCCCCCCCCCCGAATTGAACGACTTACAGGATTGTGGTTGTATTGTACAACAACACCGTCGGAATAAGCGCTTAAATATATGATCGGCCTTCTTACTCTTGTAAAGATTCGTGTAATTGTAATTTGAGCAAAACGGTACAAATTTTCTTGTTTCATCAAGGTCAACATACGACCGCGTTTCTTACATCGTTATGTTCACCAAATATATGACTAGGAATGTTTAATATCTTTGTAATCTCTAGCTTTCTCATGGTGAGGTTGCTCGGGTTTATTCGTAAATCAATTGCTTCTATCACTTCTTGTTAGTATGTTCATAATGTCTGTTCTTTACAAACATTCGAGCTGGACAAAACCGGCTTTCTATGCCATTTTTGGCTGAGTTTGTCCCTGCTACCGCCTGCAGCTTTTGCATCGATTGCAAAGCAAAGATTGGTGAATCTATTTTTTCACGGTGCTCACCATTTGTTCCCGATATGGTCTGCTATCAATGACGACATGATAGACGCTGCTATCGCCATCGTCAAAACTGTTCTAAAAATTAATCCATGCATTTACAGGCTACAATTTTAAAGATTCTGCAATGCGTCGCTCTCATACTTGTGGGGCTTGCGTTACGATCGAAATTTCTATAGCATTTATGGTTTTTTGGTTTGATCCGTTTCGTGTCCGCTACATCGGATATCGTGCAAATTTATTGAGGATTACCAGATAAAAGAACTTTTTTAGTGTGGTAACCATTAACAGGACCAAACCGGAAAGAGAATGTAGCCAGTGGCAGTTTCGACTTTTACCCAACTAGCATCAGCTATTACAGTTATGTACGGAATACCGTTTATCAACATCGTTCCCCCCCCCTTTCGAGAGGCCAGTTGATTTTCAGTTTGGCCAGCCATTTTCATAAAATTTTTTTTGTTTTTTTTCCATGGCACTGGTTCTGTTTCTCAAACTCGTCTACTTCTAAAATATATCGATTTGATTATAACTTGTTATCGGACATACATGAATATTCATAGCGCACACAGCTCTTCTAATTGGGCATGGCCAATTCCCACTGAATAGTTTCTATTGCAGCAGCCATATAATGCTTAATTATTTGCGGATCTTTGGGTTCGACCGAATTCGGCCTTCAGTATGCACATTTGGCATTTGAAAAGTAAAATTCGTCTTAAACTTTTCGGTTTTAGTTTTTATGAGTTCCAATGTTTTAAATTGGCCACTCAAGCCGTTCATGTTATGAATACTCTCTGGAGTTCTTTCCATAAGGGAGAAAAGTCGACAATGGACGGCCTGCAGCAAGCGTTCCTGGATTACGATTTTATATCCAGAGTTTGGCCATTCTCGATAACAAATAATCATCTTCGCCCAAAGTTCGATATCTTTATTACAAATATATGTTTCAGAAATTGACTTAGGCATTGAACTTTTTGAGTACTAAACTTTAGAATCTATTGTATCGAAATTCCAATGCCCACCGATTTTTGAAAATCGATGGATTCATGGCTAGTATTCTAGATGTGCTATTCCTAGAGTCATTTTTCTCTTGGCCTTCGGTTTTAGTTTTAAGAACTTTCCAATTAATAAAAAATTGGCACTCTATGTTCTTCATATGATTATTGAATGAACTCTGAAGTTCAGTTCACATATGAGGAAGAAGAGTTCGACATGCGACGGCCTTGAGGCATGCTTTCCTGGATATTATTTATATCCAGAGGGCTATTTGATAAACCAAAATGATTTTATTTCGCAAAAAGTCGACATTTTTACTACCGGACTGTATAAAATCTTTCTCTAATAAAATATCTTTTTTTAAAACAGAAGCACAGCAATTTGTTCTGGGGGAAAAATTTTTTTAAGCAACAACAGACGAATAAAATCGTCTCTGATATAAAATATCTTTTTTTAATAACCAAACGCGCACATGAAAACGTTTGGGAGGATATTTCTTTTTTTTGTTATATGAACTTAAACTTAGTATAATATTGTACTATTGCTAACTACTACTTATTTTAATATAAATTTCTACTACTAACAACTTTTAAAATAAGAAGGGATGCTTATTTTAGGGAAAAAAAAATTTCTTTAGAAAATTGTATATACTGTAAAAAAATTTATAAAAAATTGAATCCATAAATATGAATAAGAATATAAACTATATTTTATATATTAAATATATAAACCACACACACAACACAACATATATAATATATTATTTTTTTACAGAGTATCCCAAAAAGATCGGAAACTGAAAAATCTGAAAAATATACGTTTAAAAAAAAAGTTTTTTTTGACAAAAGTTATAAAATCTACTTATTGATCTGAACGTTTGACCTTGGACAGGTTACAAGGTCAGAAAAAGGGTTTCTTAAATTTCTTAATGTTAATCCTAATTTTTATGATTTTTGTGAGCTTATCTCGAAGGCTTTCCAAACACTATAATAAAATTTTTATAAAGGGTCTTTGAGTTAAAGGTTGAAGGCAACATTTTTGCATAAAATTTCTTTATAAATATTTCCCTTTTTGTAATCATACGTAATTTTTCACAGTATAATAAGAAATCAATTATAAAGAAAACAGCAATGAATAGTAATATCAATATGCAGCAGCATACTTTTTTTAAGCAACTTTTTTTTACACCAATCAAGTGGTTCATATTACGTGCCCAAAAAAGAATGATTAAACCGGGAAAAGGAATATTTTACAAAGATATTTTTATTTTAGGGGCAAAAAAATTGTTAAACCTTTATTAAAACAAAGGGTACTCCTAATAAAAAATTTTTTTATTAGTGTTTGGAAAACTCCAGATAGCTACAAGAATAGTAATAAAAAAATAGGTTTATCTAAAAAATCAAAGGTTTACCTATTTGACCTTGGTAACGCCGTCAAGTCAAACTGAAAGATCAATAAAAAGTTTTTTTTTTTTTTCTTTTTTCTGAATCTTTTTTCTGTAAAAGTATAACTTTCGAGATTTTTCAGTGTTCCGATCTTTTGGGACACTCTGTATATATTATATATATATATATATATATTATATATATATAGTTAATATATACACATTACTTATTGATTTATGTAGCAATCTGTCTATCTAATCGAACTATTCTATCATCTACGCATCAACTATCTATCTATCTATCTATCTATTGATTTATCTGTATCTTTTCTTTTCTACTTGCATCTTTTATATATGTACACGTATCTAATAATTTTTTAAAAAATATTGTACATTACAAAAAAGTAAAAATAATAAATTTATAATCTAATAATATATAAAAATCTTTTATGAATATAATAATACAAGTTTTAGTAGATAATTTTTTGTATAAATAAATGATTTATTCTTATCTAAATACGCTCTGTTTTGATAATAATAGGCATTATTATGTATTCAATCTCTAAAATACTTTATATAAATCATACAAGAAGTATTACTTTATAATCAATTTAATTATTATAGATAGGCCTGTTTATACACATACACAGACATATTATATATTGTTGTGTAAGTGTTTACCCCTATCCCACAGCGCCATCCACCCCTACCTTTTCCCCCTTTATGTGATCTTTCCCCTTGTCCCCTGGTATGTGTATAACCAGGCCTATCTATAATAATTATTAAAATTGATTATAAAGTAATCATTATTTACTTTATAATCAATTATAATTATTATAGATAGGACTGTTTATAAACATACACAGACATATCTATATATTGTGTGTAAGTGGGTGTATGGTATAAAAGGCCTATTATAATAATATAATTGATTATAAAGTAAATATTCTTGTAATAAATTGATTTATATAAAAAGTAGTGTAGAGATTGAATACATATAATGTATTATTATCAAAACGAGCAGTGTTAATAAAGAAAATCATATAAATCAGTTATTTTATTACAAAAAATGATCTACTAAAACTTGTAATATTAATTCATAAAAGATTTTTATATATTATTAGATTATAAATTTAATTATTTTTACTTGTAAGTACAATATTTTGAAAAAATTAGATACGTGATCATATATAAAAGAAGAATAAATAGATAAAAATTTTTTATGAATGAATGCAATTGTAGAAAAGAGAGAAGAGATCGATCAATCGATCGATAGATAGATAGATCGATTAGATAGGTTGATTTAGCATGAGATGATAGATAGTTCAATAGGATAAACATATTGCTAAATAAATACAATAGGTATTTGTATATATATAGATATATATATATATATATTATATATTAAGCAAGTGCCGGACAGCACAAGGTTGATAATCCCTGAACAGGGCCCAGGACTTATATTTTTGCAATTTTTGAATAAAATAATTTATTCATGAAACTAATCAAATTATAACAAGAAATGTAATAAGAATATTTTAAATTGATCTGTGTATGGTTTATTTATCGTCATCGAAGAGGAAAAGAAGAAGAAAAATATCCGATTACTTTATTGGTCAATCATAATTAAAAATATTCGAAAAATCATATGCTTTGTTTTGTGAATTGTCAATCTAAACTTTGATTGATTTGCACGATAAGAAAATAGTGATATTTTACATTTTACATATAAATGTTGATAAAAATTCAAGTTGTGAACTTTGACTTCGGAAAAACGAGCAAATTCAATCGAAGATAGTATCGACAATTTATCATTTGATCGAATATCTGATTGATAAGAAATAACATTAATCGGAGAGTTTCTTTTCCTTCCCATTTTGATGGACGCGATAAAATGAACCAAATATATTGATCAATTTAATAAAATTATTCTTAGTAGTTTGATGAATACTTATTTATTCATAAAATAGATTGCAAAATAAAATCTGGGCTTTTTTGTACGTGGATATCATTTAATGCTACGGGCAGTGTAGGCACATTTGAAATATATATTTTAATTGTGCAAAAAATTATATACAGAGTGTCCGGTGACTCATGTTCCAACTCTCGTAGATAGGTAGAGTGGGCCAAACCGAGACGAAAAGTCCTGTATCATTTTGCGAAATTCTTAATAATTAATGATTTATTCATAAAAAACGTCGGCCAATTGTACGCGTCTTCACTCGGAGGCGGAGACGTCACTAGGCGCCCGGCGCCGTCATTAAGCGCGCTGGGCGGAGCGTTCGACAAAAGACAAGCCCGATCAGGACGGCTGTGTATGTGCTTATAAAGTGGAGGCTTGACAAATTATTTTTTACAATTTTAAAATTTCGACATCATATTTGGTAATGTACTATAAAAAATACGTAAAATTACTAATATAAAAATAAGTGTAAAATTACATGATAAATAATAAAAAAATATTACATTTCCATTATTTATCGCGTAATTCGGCATTTATTGTTAATGTAATTTTACATAATTTTTTGTGTGTGTGTATCTCGAAATTCAGAATGCATAGGAAACAGAAATTTGATGCAAGTTACACGATAATACTCGAATACGTTTAGTCGAAATTTTAATATGAATAACAAATAATCATTCTCTCAAGAAACTCTCTCTCTCTCACTCACTCACTCACTCACTCACTCACTCTCTCTCTCTCTCTCTCACTCACTCTCTCTCACTCTCTCTCTCCTCTCTCACTCTCTCTCTCTCACTCTCTCTCTCTCTCGTGGCATATTTAATCATCCTTTCCTCACCACCTTGCGGTAGATAACATGGCGCATTTTTTTTTAAGTGATATCCCCAATAGGTCTAATCCACTCTCATATTTTAATTCAACAGTTGTTCGAAGTGATTTCCTCCTTCGCGCGAACACAATTCGGCTCTTCGAACCATATTTCGCGTAGCGCGATACGCCATTTCCGGCGTGATGCTATTAAAAGCAGCGAGAATTGCTTCTCGTACTTCTGCTTCTGTGTTATCACGCCTGTGCACGACTAAATTTTTAATGTGACCCTACACGAAATAGTCGAGCACATTGAGATCTGGCGATCGCGCCGGCCAAATAATTGGTCCACCTCGACCGATCCACATGTCGGGATAGTGCGCATTTAAAAAATCGCGCACTTGACGCGCGAAATGCGCAGGTGCCCCGTCATGTTGGAAAATGAGGCCTGCTCTTACATCGAGAGGGACATCCTCGAGTAAATCACATAACTCATTTTCCAGGAAACGTCGGTAGAATTCACCATTTAGTCGCGGCGGTAAGAAATAAGGGCCGATCTAAAAAAACGTCACAAAAGAATTTATTAAAGCTGCAATGGAAGATTTCTTAATTAATAAGAAAATTTATTATTTACAATTTGGTTTCCAATTATTCCTGCCCACACGTTTATGGTCCACCGATACTGGAATGCACACTGTCGAACAACGTTCGGGTTTTCTTCCGCCCAATATAAATAATTTCGGCTATTAAATATACCGTTCGGTGTAAACGTCGCTTCGTCTGTCCACAGAATGCGATCCGGAAATAAATCATTCCGTCGGCATTGAGCGAGAAACCCTACGCATGTTTCACAGATTGTTTATATTTATTAATCTTTTAATAACGCAAAAACAAAATAAAAATGATAAAAATACCTTCACAAAAGTAGACGCGCGGTGCTCTATCTCTCGGTAGAAGTTGTTGTACCCGCTGAAAATGATACGGGTGCAATCCGTTTTGGCGTAGAGTACGGTGCACCACGTATCGCGAGAGACCGAGTATCCGAGCTGCACGTCGCACACTGCTCCTGGGATTCTCTTTAAACTCTATCAGGATTCTTTCTTCCGCATTTACATCGTAATGCAATGGTACATTTGCATTTCGACGATTTGGAAGAATATTTCCTGTCTCGCGCGTTAAACACATCTTAATATGGTGAGAAGGATATCGCTCACGCCCGGGGAATCTCTCCGCGTAAATGCAAACCTCGACAAAAGATTAAATTAAATATTAAGAAATGTATACTACAAGGGAGTACACAGATATAATTATCGCGTACGGTTTAGCCGGAGAAAATGCTCGTGCCGCGGCTCGCATTTACGCGGCGAGATTCCCCGGACGTGAGCGATATCCTTCTCACCAATTAATATTGAGATGTGTTCAACGCGCGAGAGAGACTGGAAATGTTCTTCCAAATCGTCGAAATGTAAATGTACCATTGCATTACGATGTAAATGCGGAAGAAAGAATCCTGAGAGAGTTTGAAGAGAATCCCAGGAGCAGTGTGCGACGTGCAGCTCGGATACTCGGTCTCTCGCGATACGTGGTGCACCGTACTCTACGCCAAAACGGATTGCACCCGTATCATTTTCAGCGGGTACAACAACTTCTACCGAGAGATAGAGCACCGCGCGTCTACTTTTGTGAAGGTATTTTTATCATTTTTATTTTGTTTTTGCGTTATTAAAAGATTAATAAATATAAACAATCTGTGAAACATGCGTAGGGTTTCTCGCTCAATGCCGACGGAATAATATATTTCCGGATCGCATTCTGTGGACAGACGAAGCGACGTTTACACCGAACGATATATTTAATAGCCGAAATTATTTATATTGGGCGGAAGAAAACCCGCACGTTGTTCGACAGTGTGCATTCCAGTATCGGTGGACCATAAACGTGTGGGCAGGAATAATTGGAAACCAAATTGTAAATAATAAATTTTCTTATTAATTAAGAAATCTTCCATTGCAGCTTTAATAAATTCTTTTGTGACGTTTTTTTAGATCGGCCCTTATTTCTTACCGCCGCGACTAAATGGTGAATTCTACCGACGTTTCCTGGAAAATGAGTTATGTGATTTACTCGAGGATGTCCCTCTCGATGTAAGAGCAGGCCTCATTTTCCAACATGACGGGGCACCTGCGCATTTCGCGCGTCAAGTGCGCGATTTTTTAAATGCGCACTATCCCGACATGTGGATCGGTCGAGGTGGACCAATTATTTGGCCGGCGCAATCGCCAGATCTCAATGTGCTCGACTATTTCGTGTGGGGACACATTAAAAATTTAGTCGAGCACAGGCGTGATAGCACAGAAGCAGAGGTACGAGAAGCAATTCTCGCTGCTTTTAATAGCATCACGCCGGAAATGGCGTATCGCGCTACGCGAAATATGGTTCGAAGAGCCGAATTGTGTTCGCGCGAAGGAGGAAATCACTTCGAACAACTGTTGAATTAAAATATGAGAGTGGATTAGATCTATTGGAGATACCACTTAAAAAAAAATGCGCCATGTTATCTACCGCAAGGTGGTGAGGAAAGGATGACAAATATGCCACGAGAAAGAGAGAGTGAGTGTGAGAGAGTGAGAGAGAGAGAGTGAGAGAGAGAGAGAGAGAGAGAGAGAGAGTGAGTGAGTGAGTGAGTGAGTGAGAGAGAGAGAGTTTCTTGAGAGAATGATTATTTGTTATTCATATTAAAATTTCGACTAAACGTATCCGAGTATTATCGTGTAACTTGCATCGAATTTCTGTTTCCTATGCATTCTGAATTTCGAGATACACACACACAAAAAATTATGTAAAATTACATTAACAATAAATGCCGAATTACGCGATAAATAATGGAAATGTAATATTTTTTTATTATTTATCATGTAATTTTACACTTATTTTTATATTAGTAATTTTACGTATTTTTTATAGTACATTACCAAATATGATGTCGAAATTTTCAAATTGTAAAAAATAATTTGTCAAGCCTCCACTTTATAAGCACATACACAGCCGTCCTGATCGGGCTTGTCTTTTGTCGAACGCTCCGCCCAGCGCGCTTAATGACGGCGCCGGGCGCCTAGTGACGTCTCCGCCTCCGAGTGAAGACGCGTACAATTGGCCGACGTTTTTTATGAATAAATCATTAATTATTAAGAATTTCGCAAAATGCTACAGGACTTTTCGTCTCGGTTTGGCCCACTCTACCTATCTACGAGAGTTGGAACACGAGTCACCGGACACCCTGTATATATAATCCTGATGACGTCAGCGGACGCGGACAGAGAAGAAGAAGAAGAAGAAGAAGACGACGTTACTTCATTTTTCATGAAAAACGTCACTTTTTGACCGCTTGTATGTCCAGAACGGCTTGACCGATTTTATTTCTTCTTGGCTCAAATTACTCGTGGCGATGCCGCCTTTCAGGTTATATTACGTGCAATTCAAAATTTTTTATATTTTAGTAGTTCTACACCCCCCAAAAATAGACTTTGATGGTGCAGGATATGAGACTTGTAGTGTCTTTTAAGGTCTCTTAGGGTTTAAACATGGCCGGAGACACTACCGCGTCTCCTGATATATATGTAGCATTCATCATCCACATCTTTCATTTACACTCTACACTTTTATTACACCTTACACTTTTCACTGCACTTTTACACTTTTTACATTTGTAATAACTTCAATTCATTAATTAACATAATGTTTTTAAGAAAAATCAATATTTCCATAACAACACATTCATTCATTTATTTGTTATATATTAATTCTTTTTGTCTTTCGCTTTATACTTTCAATGAATAAACATTGCTTTCTTAAAAGATCTGGTGAATTTATTCATAAGTCGCTACATATATATATATATATATATAGTTTTTTTAACGCATTTTGAGAAAACTTTAGTTCTTACTATAATAATCATAGTAAACTTACTGCCATATTTGTCTAATAAATCAATTATACATTAGATAACATCGGTGAAATTTTCTCCTTTATGACACATTTTAATTCTATATTAATAAAATTCGAAAATATAATTTTTTATAGGGTATATTTGTCAAACATTATAGTATGTAATACAATTATAAATGAATTTTTATAATTAACTTGATCAAGTAATTTAGCGTATTTTTATATCATTATACATTATTAGATTAATAATATTACTTTTATTAAATTATTTTTCAGTTCGTTTTCTTGCCAAAGCTCAATCTCTGGTAAGCGATTTATGGTTTTATTTTAGTGATGAATCTGCATTTAGATTCAATACATCAAATATAATGTCTACGATATTTATTGATTATCGTATTCCTCAATTATTACAAAAGTTTAAAGTTATACGCTACAGTGAAGCACTCGTGGAGAGATTTACAAATAGCAGTAAGATTTTTTACAATAATTTCTTTTTTATAAGTGACAAATCTTTGATTTTTTATAAATTCTGTTCCTTTCTTATATTTATAATCTTACAAAATAATATATTTCGGTAATTTGATGAAATAGTTTTTTTAGTGTAAAACATATAATACCATAACGAACACAACTATTATATTTTTGATAGGTTTTTTGATGACAGATTGATTTATGACGCGGTTGTTTTTCTTTGAAAAACAAAAACGATATAACTATTTGTTGTGAATTTCAATATCGATCGATCTAGAATATTCTGGAATATTCTATTCGCGTATAATATTTTATTATGAGTATAATATTCTATTATGCATTTTGAACATTCCCGCCCGCCTTGTCGCGAAGTGACAACATGGTGAATTTTGGCCGCGGAATCGCAAGTCGATAGCGATCGATGGTGGGGTAGACGCGCGCCGGCGCGGCGAGATACACGTGATGATCGCGTGAAACGTGAAACGATCAGCTGAGTCGATCTGAGACGATGAAAACACGTGGTGATGTGAAATGGCGAGTGTGTAGTGCAGCGCGCGGCGATAATGAGATAATTGTGAGTGCGGTGGTGGATGAGACGAATGAGGTGCGACAAATATTACGGTGGATGATGTGATGATTGTGTAGTGAGTGATCGAGAAATGTTTACGTGCCGGCGGACGGCGTGTCCGCGTTATTTACGCCCGGAATGCGATCCGCGCCCGGAAGCATAACGAGCTTGACGAGCGGGCGCACGAGTTCGGAAGTGGCGGTGCGGATTGAGATCACGCGGACGCTTTCCTTGTCGCAAGTTATTGGATGATGGTTAGGTATATCATATAGGTTTAATTAATTTTCAAAAAATCCTCGCCTTTTACATAGGCCCCCATTAAAATTTGCTTAGGGCCGCATATTAGGTTAATCCGGCACTGATTGTTATGTACCTTGGGAATAACCTTAAGAATTTATTTATATAAAATTTATGTATTTCATATATCATCCCGCAAATGGCCATAAAGAGTGTCGCTTGTTGACGTCGTCAGTTCTTGTTTGTCTTTTAAGGGGTTATCTCTAGTTAAAAAAGTCGAAAAAATCGATTTTTAGAGGTTTTTGCATATTCTAAAAGTATGCCATCTCAAAAATGTTTTCTGAAAGTTTCATATTAATCAAACGAAAATTGACAAAGTTATGCGAGTTTGAACGTAGGGACCGCTCCGAGAGCAGGTAGCGTGCGGCAACAAACAGCGCGTAGCAGCGGGGCGCTCAAGATAGGTCCTTTTTATTGTTTTGCCTGGGTTTATACTCACAATAAACAGGTTACTACACGTCTAGACGAGTTTCTGCTTGTATTCAAACGGCCAATGAGCTCAGTTTGGCAGTTGGCTTTAAGCTAAGCAGATCAACTTACTTCGATTTTGCTGTAATTTTCGCGTGTTTTTCACGATGAATCCAAATGAAAAACTCGGACGAAATAAAAGAGAACTGCTAGGAGGAGCGCGCAAATCAAGGTTAAAGAAGAGGAAACAATCTTTCAACCCTAAGACGCCATTTCACATCACCACGTGTTTTCATCGTCTCAGATCGACTCAGCTGATCGTTTCACGTTTCACGCGATCATCATGTGTATCTCGCCGCGCCGGCGCGCGTCTACCCCACCATCGATCGCTATCGACTTGCGATTCCGCGGCCAAAATTCACCATGTTGTCACTTCGCGACAAGGCGGGCGGGACAGCGGAGACGAACGAAGCAAGTTTTAGTGCATCTAAAAAAAAAATCGAGATGCAGAAAAAAATCGTGGTGCCGCAAGATAATTCTATAGAATATAGAATTATCAATTTTTTTTCTGTATTTTCGGCTATCGCAATGCTTGTGAAGTGCAAAAAATGCAACAGTGACATAAAGTTTCAGACAGCCAGTACTCGGAGACTAGGATTTAAAATTGCTTTTTTTTCGTTAGAATTAAATACCTGTGCACAAGGCACCAAATTTTTACTTGGACACGGCCAAGATATAAAATTGGAATAATCTCTACAAGAGATTTTTAATTCCATGTATCCCCCTATTCCCCCTAAAGAAATAAATGCGAGAGAAAAATATAGATCCGAAAGTCGCAGAATCGGGAATCGAACCCGAGACCTTTCGCTTGCCGGGCGACTGCTCTTCCAACTGAGCTATTCAGATCCTTTCGATTCTATACTTTTCTCTGTTATATATATTAATGTTGGTAAATAAACGCCTTTAAGCCAGCGTGTATAAATTAAGAGTTTAACTAGGCTCTGTAATATAAATATAAATTTAACATATATAAGATAGGCAATAAGAGCCAAATCGCGGATGACAGTGCGTTATTCTAAACGAAACTAAATTTTTTTCGTTAGAATTAAATACCTGTGCACAAGGCACCAAATTTTTACTTGGACACGGCCAAGATATAAAATTGGAATAATCTCTACAAGAGATTTTTAATTCCATGTATCCCCCTATTCCTCCTAAAGAAATAAATGCGAGAGAAAAATATAGATCCGAAAGTCGCAGAATCGGGAATCGAACCCGAGACCTTTCGCTTGCCGGGCGACTGCTCTTCCAACTGAGCTATTCAGATCCTTTCAATTCTATACTTTTCTCTGTTATATATATTAATGTTGGTAAATAAATGCCTTTAAGCCAGCGTGTATAAATTAAGAGTTTAACTAGGCTCTGTAATATAAATATAAATTTAACATATATAAGATAGGCAATAAGAGCCAAATCGCGGATGACAGTGCGTTATTCTAAACGAAACTAAATTTTTTTCGTTAGAATTAAATACCTGTGCACAAGGCACCAAATTTTTACTTGGACACGGCCAAGATATAAAATTGGAATAATCTCTACAAGAGATTTTTAATTCCATGTATCCCCCTATTCCCCCTAAAGAAATAAATGCGAGAGAATAGGGGGATACATGGAATTAAAAATCTCTTGTAGAGATTATTCCAATTTTATATCTTGGCCGTGTCCAAGTAAAAATTTGGTGCCTTGTGCACAGGTATTTAATTCTAACGAAAAAAATTTAGTTTCGTTTAGAATAACGCACTGTCATCCGCGATTTGGCTCTTATTGCCTATCTTATATATGTTAAATTTATATTTATATTACAGAGCCTAGTTAAACTCTTAATTTATACACGCTGGCTTAAAGGCGTTTATTTACCAACATTAATATATATAACAGAGAAAAGTATAGAATCGAAAGGATCTGAATAGCTCAGTTGGAAGAGCAGTCGCCCGGCAAGCGAAAGGTCTCGGGTTCGATTCCCGATTCTGCGACTTTCGGATCTATATTTTTCTCTCGCATTTATTTCTTTAGGGGGAATAGGGGGATACATGGAATTAAAAATCTCTTGTAGAGATTATTCCAATTTTATATCTTGGCCGTGTCCAAGTAAAAATTTGGTGCCTTGTGCACAGGTATTTAATTCTAACGAAAAAAATTTAGTTTCGTTTAGAATAACGCACTGTCATCCGCGATTTGGCTTTTATTGCCTATCTTATATATGTTAAATTTATATTTATATTACAGAGCCTAGTTAAACTCTTAATTTATACACGCTGGCTTAAAGGCGTTTATTTACCAACATTAATATATATAACAGAGAAAAGTATAGAATCGAAAGGATCTGAATAGCTCAGTTGGAAGAGCAGTTGCCCGGCAAGCGAAAGGTCTCGGGTTCGATTCCCGATTCTGCGACTTTCGGATCTATATTTTTCTCTCGCATTTATTTCTTTAGGGGGAATAGGGGGATACATGGAATTAAAAATCTCTTGTAGAGATTATTCCAATTTTATATCTTGGCCGTATCCAAGTAAAAATTTGGTGCCTTGTGCACAGGTATTTAATTCTAACGAAAAAAATTTAGTTTCGTTTAGAATAACGCACTGTCATCCGCGATTTGGCTCTTATTGCCTATCTTATATATGTTAAATTTATATTTATATTACAGAGCCTAGTTAAACTCTTAATTTATACACGCTGGCTTAAAGGCGTTTATTTACCAACATTAATATATATAACAGAGAAAAGTATAGAATCGAAAGGATCTGAATAGCTCAGTTGGAAGAGCAGTCGCCCGGCAAGCGAAAGGTCTCGGGTTTGATTCCCGATTCTGCGACTTTCGGATCTATATTTTTCTCTCGCATTTATTTCTTTAGGGGGAATAGGGGGATACATGGAATTAAAAATCTCTTGTAGAGATTATTCCAATTTTATATCTTGGCCGTGTCCAAGTAAAAATTTGGTGCCTTGTGCACAGGTATTTAATTCTAACGAAAAAATTTAGTTTCGTTTAGAATAACGCACTGTCATCCGCGATTTGGCTCTTATTGCCTATCTTATATATGTTAAATTTATATTTATATTACAGAGCCTAGTTAAACTCTTAATTTATACACGCTGGCTTAAAGGCGTTTATTTACCAACATTAATATATATAACAGAGAAAAGTATAGAATCGAAAGGATCTGAATAGCTCAGTTGGAAGAGCAGGACACCCGGCAAGCGAAAGGTCTTGGGTTCGATTCCCGATTCTGCGACTTTCGGATCTATATTTTTCTCTCGCATTTATTTCTTTAGGGGGAATAGGGGGATACATGGAATTAAAAATCTCTTGTAGAGATTATTCCAATTTTATATCTTGGCCGTGTCCAAGTAAAAATTTGGTGCCTTGTGCACAGGTATTTAATTCTAACGAAAAGATTTAGTTTCGTTTAGAATAACGCACTGTCATCCGCGATTTGGCTCTTATTGCCTATCTTATATATGTTAAATTTATATTTATATTACAGAGCCTAGTTAAACTCTTAATTTAAAATTGCTGTTTTATGTGATCAGTGTCCGCCACAGAAAATTCCTTCGTGCGCTTTTATAAATCACTCTTACGAAATTAATAGACGTTTTATATTTACGATGAGAGTTCTTGGTTTAAGATTAAAAGGTGCTCAAAAGTTTTGTGGACTCATGGACATGCCGAAGTTTTTCTATTACACCACCTATGATATCATTATCAAGCACATTCATTCGTGCGTCAAAACTGTTCGTGATGTGCTTTTTGAAAATGCTGTTAAAGAAGAAATGGAGCAAACCGTTGGACAAGATAATACAAAACTAACTATTTCAGGGGACGGAACGTGGAAAAAGCGAGGTTTCACATCTCTGTTTGGTGTCTCTTCTATAATTGGTTATCATAGCGGTAAAGTGCTCGATGTCGTGGTAAAAAGTGCTTATTGTAAAATGTGCGAATTTTGGGATAAAAAACAAGATACTTTTGAATATGAAGAATGGCTCGAAAATCATAAAGCCAAATGCAGGTCGAATCACGTGGGATCATCCGGTAAAATGGAGGTCGAGGCGATTGTTGAAATGTTTAAGCGTTCTGAAACTCTGCACGGTGTCAAGTACGAGAACTACATTGGAGACGGTGATTCAAAAACATACTCCAGTATTTTAAATGCCGCGCCTTATGAAGACATTACTGTAAATAAAAAAGAATGCATCGGTCACGTCCAAAAAAGAATGGGCACATGATTACGTGAGTGTAAAAATAAAAATAAAGGGCTCGGCGGCAAAGGCAAACTAACCGGTAAAATGATCGATAAGTTAACGGATTACTATGGTCTAGCTATACGTAGAAATTATGACTCAGCAGAGAATATGAAAACAGCTATTTGGGCTACATATAATCACTACAGTTCAACAAACGAAAATCCGAAACATGACCTCTGCCCGGCGGGAGCGGAATCGTGGTGCGAATGGCAGCGCGCGTACGCAGAGTTACCAAACAATCAGAAGCAATAAATAAAAAGTTTTATACACACCTACGATGCTTTGCCGACTGATGTTTTAACGGCTATCGAGCCAATTTACAAGGACTTGAGTAAACAAGAGTTATTAGATCGATGTGTTGGTGGATTTACGCAAAATAACAACGAAAGTTATAATCAACTAATTTGGAAAATCAGTCCAAAAATTCTTCCAGGCGGCTTAATACCAATCGAAATAGCTGCATATGTGTCAGCTTGTGTTTTTAATGAAGGCTCAAAAGCTTTGTTACAAATAATGCAAGCGATGGGAGTTTCTACTGGCCCAAATGCCCATGCATTCGTGGCAGACAAAGACGAGGGACGCGTCGCTATTGCCGAGCGCCACGCGCAAGAAAATACACAAGAGGCCAGAAAGCATTGTAGACAAAAGAAAATTGATGCTTTGGAGGTGGCTTCGGCAGCAGAAGGCTTACTTTATGAGCCTGGAATCGATGATTCTGTGTAAGTTAAAAAAATTAAATTATACTCTACTGATAACTAGACCGCAAACTTTAAACGCGTTTTTCTCGAAATTACATTTTTCTAAAAAGTCCCGTGCGGTGTCCACAATATCTCGAGAACCGTTAAAGCAATCGACCTAAACCTTTTTCGTACTTATTCTGTGTATCTAGGGCTTGTTCGTGAACAAAGGGTTTTTTTTAATGAAAACCTTTTTTTATTGAAGAAAAACGAAAAATTACGTTTTTCGTTAAAACGGCCGCCATTTTGTCGAAAATTATTTTTTCAAAAATTCCTTCGTTTACGAACAAGATATATTCATATACTAACAGAATCTTTTTGGTTTTTTGATTTCAGATAATCCAGATTCGAGCAGCAGTGGACACCGCAAAACCAGTTTTTTGAAAGGGCCTTCAAGAGGATGGCCGTATCTTTTTTAATTATTAATATTTTTTATTTAAAAAATTATGTTACATTCATAAAAATATATTCTCTCACATAGACCAACCCAATTTGAAACAAGACTTATAGTTAATGCAAAAAAATTCTCAAAAATCACCTATTTTTCGGCTTCCTGACTAGAGATAACCCCTTAGAGAGATAACATCACAAGCGATACACTCTCAGCTAAGGTAATTCGGCTCGTGATTCTGCAAACAGATAAAACAATGTAAGTCAAATACAAGAATGTAGATATTTCTATTAAATATAATAATATAAAAATAAGTAAAGATTTCACTCTATCAGAGTTCTCGGTTTCTAAAAGATATTTTATCTCAATGAAACAAAGTTCCTATTTGGCAATTTTACAATATTAGTTAAATCATAGTTTATTTTACATTCAATTTTACTCGAGTCCCTATTATTTACATATATTATTGTGTCATCCGCAAATAATTTACATGAACAATATCTTAACTATTTACAATATCATTTATATACGAAATAAATAACAGTGATCCTAGCACGGATCCCTGAGGAACTCCGTGAATTGTATTTTTTATCATCGATATAGTACTTCCTAGCTTAACTTGTTGTTTTCTATTAGTTAGATACGTTACAAACCATTTATACGCTGTACCTGCCACTCCATATTTATCTAACTTTCTTAATAACAATTTTTTATTAACTGTTTCAAACGCTCTTTTAAAATCTAAAAATACCACTTCTATCATTTCGCTATTATCCATATTTTCTCTCTATTCGATAAATGTGCTTTGTAATGTCGTTTTGCATAAGAATTTTTCCCTAAAGCCTGATTTCTATATTTTATTTATATTTTTTGCATTTATATATACATATATATATATATATATTTGAATTATTTTTCTTTTTTTTAAACATATTAAATAGTTGATACTAAACCGTACATGATGAACTGAAGTGCGACGTAAGCGCACAGCTTGCAACGTTGTCAAATATAATTCCTTAAAAGTCGCCATTAAAAACATTTACGTTTCGACCCCAACTTAGATCCTCTTCAGACTTTAACGCAAATATAATGCAACAAAAATATTAATTGTAACTTCGCATTTATAATCCTCTTATTAGTATTTATCCAACTCTTGAGAAAATCCGTGTAGAACGTTCCAAATTGGATAAAAATATTTCGGAAAAAGGAAGTACCCATTTTTATAACGTCGAAGCTCCATTAGAAAGGGGGCAAATGGATATCCTTAGTCCTCTTCGGTTGACTAAGTCAGGGAATAAGTATCTTCTTGTAATGGTGGATTGTTTCACAAAATGGGTGGAAGATTTCCCTGTCAAAAATATTAGAGCCAAGACTGTGGCTGAAATTTTTGTGAGTCAGTTTCTTTCAAGGCATGGAGTGCCTATTGAAATTCACACAGATCAAGGAAAGAATTTCGAGTCTCAGTTATTTGGAGAATTAATGCGACTTCTTGAAATCAAAAAGACAAGGACTACTGCTCTTCATCCTCAATCAGATGGCCAGGTGGAACTTCAACATCAGACAATTATCAATTACTTGGCGAAATACATTTCTGAAAATCAAAAACATTGGGATGAATAGATTCCTATGTTTCTCTTGGCATATAGATCGTTAAAACATGAGACTACAAGAGTGACTCCTGCCGAGTAGAATTCGCTCGAGAACTTAGGCTACCAGTAAACTTGTTACAAGAAAGTTCTAAATTTGATACAAAGAAATTGCCTTCAGAGAATTTTGTGGATAATTTAAAGGAAAAATTAGAAGAAATTCGTTTTTGTGTTAGGGAACGTATAGCTTTAAAGTCTTCGCAAATGAAAGCCAGATATGATAGAAAAGTTAGAACAATTCATTTCGAGGAGAGAGTCTGGCTATATAATCCCAAGAGAAGTAAAAGAAAGGCCCAGAAATTGCAGAATAATTGCATGTTTTAGGAATAATTTGCGTGACTAATGTTTGACTCACTGAATACTAGTGTGGCAAAGATATCATACTACCACCACTGGCTAAATATCTGAAATATTAAAAATTATTATAAACCTCAGTTGCTATAACTACATAGGTATAAGAGATAAATTAACTTACCACATTACCTTAAACATATTATTAATCGCTGTTCTGTCTCTATTAGCTTACGAACAACATATTGCCGGGTTATTCTAGGTGCAATTATTTGCAATAACTCTTCGCATTGAGTAACGATCATCCTAATGCATTTTCTTTTTTCCTTTGTGTATCTGTAGTACTAGAATGTATTGATTATTTATTATATCTCTTTAAAGTATGTATATCAATAATTTTTTGCCCGATCTCATTATTTTTAAAATAATCTTTGTTTTCACTATCTGATGTTAAAATAATATCATTAGTAAATGTATTGAATTCAATCTTGCATTTATCTAAAATACAAATATAAATTAATGAAATAAAAGTAAAAAGGATCCCGCCCGGTTCTTCTGGAAAATGGGGTCCCGGTCAAATTGGCTCAACTTTTGATATGATGTAGATTTTGACTCACTGATTAAAAGTCTCAATGGTCATCAGGCCAAATAATGAATAGTTTTGGAGTTACAGCGGCTTTAATATCCAAAATTGACGCCGGACGACATTCGGCGGTATAACGCGATGGTAGGCACTTGATATTTTGTGTGTTTCATCCTTCTCAGAGTCTTCATTCATACTTTTATGTGTTGCACACTTACACACCTATATACAGGAATATACATACACGCGCATACACACACACACGCGCGCGCGCGCGCGCACTGTTTGGGTAGAGACAAGATTAGAGGACGATATGTATTCGTGTATATAGGTGTGTAAGTGTGCAACACATAAAAGTATGAATGAAGACTCTGAGAAGGATGAAATACACAAAATATCAAGTGCCTACCATCGCGTTATACCGCCGGACGACGGATGTCGTCCGGCGTCAATTTTGGATATTAAAGCCGCTGTAATTCCAAAACTATTCATTATTTGGCCTGATGACCATTGAGACTTTTAATCAGTGAGTCAAAATCTACATCATATCAAAAATTGGGCCAATTTGACCGGGACCCCATTTTCCAGAAGAACCGGGCGGGGTCCTTTATAAAATAGAAGTAAAAATGAAAAATATCTTCAGTAAATAATGTATTAAAAATGATATATATCTTTTACAAAAAATTAAGATAACATGTTTTTTTTAAATTTATTTTACAGATCAATATAGTGGACATAATATTATTATTAATATGATTAATAATAAATACCTTGTGAATCAATATTTTTTTGTCGCTCTCATCACTTATAAGATCTTCATTATTGTTTGTGGGGTCTAATGTATCTAAATTTTCATTTGTAGATACTATGTCAAATGTAAGTTCACGCTTTTCTGAAATAAATAGAAGTTAATAAAATAAAAATAAAAACAAGAAGCAATAAGAATGAAACATTAATATTAGAAAATATTCAATAATTATATTGCAAAAAATTCAGAGGTCACATTAAATTAGGTTAATAATAGTTAATTGTAGATGTACCTTCAATCTCTAAATCTGTCATATTTGATGTAAATAATACTGGTGCATTTTCCATTAGATGTAGTGCTATATTAAATACATCAAGATCAATTTTTGCTTCAGTTTCTTCTGGTCCTCCACCAGTTGCTAAACGCGATTGTTTTTCTTTAGTTAATACATCTCTCTGCGACTGCTTTAGATTTGGCCACAATTTTTTCAATTGTTGAAGTTCTCTATAATCAAAATATTGTGTAATATAATAAAGCGTATATTATTACCTGCTATATTAGGCCCTTCGCATAATCAAAAATATAAAGTTCTTACTTCTTGAGAGATTAGTGCCGATTGATTGTATTCTTTACATACTTCACTCCATGCAAGGTCTTTATCTTTTAATGTTGTGCCGTCGCTTTTTTTTTATTTCTATTACATGTTTTTCTAGTATTTGTAAGAATAATTTCCTTTCCATCAATAAATAGTGTTTGTTTTTGCTTGTAGGCTTCTCTTTGCAAGACATTCTGTAAAAAATATATATTTAATATCTACTAAAGTTTAATTTTACTCAATAAGATTCAAATATCGTCGTTCATTAATTACAAATATTTCAAACCTGTATATTTCTCGATGATTTTTTTCAATGAAGATTGAAAATTGAAGCGATGAAACACATCCGTACGAACGCAAGATAACAGCACACAAGAATACGTATATTGCATGTCTGCATGTATCATATGTGTTTCCGATGCAATGTTTCTATTGGAGGAAATGCTATGTTCCTATTGGAGAAATAATAGTAATATTACGAAAATAGCTGATTCGCGCGCGCGAAAATAAGCACAGGCTTAAGTATGTCTTCATCAAGTCAGTCTCAAATTAATTAAATAAGATTTACTTGAGTGTTAACTTCTTCACGAAGATTGTCTTATTTCACGACTATGAAATCTATGACGATTATGAAATCTATTAATCTTAAGACAATCTAGATTGAATAAAATAGACTTGATCATAATCATCTTATGTGTTAATTTGAGACTCGACTATGAATACGGGCCTTTGTCCCAACATTCCCAACCAGTCCAACCTCTTTTGACGACATCTTCGACAATCTCAGTTTGGGAAGAATTTGATATCACAATAAGCCACCTTCAAGGAATGCACAATCCCTCTACTGCAGCAATTATAGAGTTAGACAAATATTTGGCCGAACTCCACATTACCAGGACAAACGATCCTCTAATTTGGTGGGAAGCAAGAAAAAATCTATACCCAAATTTATATAAAATAATGCTCAAAAGGCTCTGCATCCCTGCAACTTCGGTCCCATGTAAAAAAATATTTTTTAAAGCGGGACAAATTTGTAATGAAAAAAGAAGCCGATTAACAACAAAAAAATTAATCAAATTTTAGTTGTGCAACATAATGTTAAATTATTATAATTAATATATTAATAATAATAAAAATATATATATAATAAAGAAAAAAATTTTTTTGTATTTCCTAAACATTCATGATTTATATTAAGCTTAAACAAGCAAATATAAAAAATTTTTTGTACGAGAATAAATTGAAAAAAGATAAAGAATAATTATTTATAAAGAACCGATGAATCGTGTAAAAGAACCGATGAATCGTGTAAAAGAACCGATTCACTTAAGAGAACAAACCGACTCTGAACCGCTAACCAAGGTGAACCGTCTTTCTCTAAGTTAGATGAATGAAAAAGAAGTTAAATAAAGTAAAATTAAAATCCCTCAGGTTGAAATATTATTGAGTTATGGCGAAGTAAAATCTTTGATAGAATGTGCGAGCAATAAATAAACCCAGTAAATTAGAAATTTACATAACAGAAAGTGATTATATTGCCCACATCAAGGAGTCACATGTAAGGGGGGAAAATTTAAAATATATATTTTTATTTTATATATTAATAAACTTTTTGTTTTCTTTCTCTCTTTTTGCTGTCACTATCGTAATCAACCTTAAAAGGCTAATTGCAAAAACTTCATACGTATCAACCAAAATTTATTAATAACTAAAAACGGATAAAGGGCAAGCCATAGTAATAATGAACAAAAGTGACTACCTTTTAAAAATGAGCTCCTTGTTGGATGATCGAACCACTTATAAAAAATTAAACAAAAGTCCTATTAAAAAATTAACAAATAAAATTAATTCTTTGGTAAAATTTTGGCGCGATAACAATGTAATTGACAAATCAACGTATAAGGTATTAAATAATACAAATAGAAATCTCCCTCAATGCTACGGGCTGCCGAAGATACATAAAACTGGCGTTCCTCTCCGAATTATTGTATCTGCACTTGGCAGTCCTGTATACAATATTGCACAGTACATACATAAAATTCTACACAATACTATAGAAAAACCGAAATCGCATATAAAAGACGGTTGGTCATTTGCAAAAAAAAATAAAAAATATGATCATTAATGACGACAAAGTTTTAGTTTCATTAGATGTAACATCATTATACACCAACATCCCTAAAGAACTTGTAATTGAAACCATTAAAAAGAGATGGAACACAATCTCACAGAATACCACATTGAATTTGTCACAGCTTACATTCGCAATAGAAACTATATTAGATTCCATATTTAGTTTTAATGGCCACTTTTATGAACAAGTTTTCGGCAGCCTGATGGGTTCTCCATTGTCACCAATTTTGGCAGATATTGTCATGGACGATTTAGAAACCTTTTGTTTAAATTCATTGACTTTTAATGTACCGGTGTACTATAGATACGTTGACGACATCTTTACGATTTTACCACGCTCTAAGGTTAATGAAATGTTATCAGTTTTTAATGCGTACCACCATCGCCTAAAATTTACTTATGAAATTGAAAAAGACAATTGTTTAAACTTTCTTGACACAAGTATTATCAGATGTAATGATAGGAGTCTAATCACTAATTGGTATAGGAAGCCCACTTTTTCGGGAAGATATATCAATTTTCTTTTCCACTCAAATATAAAATTAATTGCATTAACAACTTGGTCGATAGAGCCATTCTATTGTCTGACAATAAATTTTATAGTGACAATATTCAAATTATTAAAGATATTCTAACCAATAATAATTTTCCATCTCATGTTATTAAAAAACAAATTAAAAAAAGATTACATGTAATTAATAATATTAATAATAGTTTTGACAAGAAAGATGAAAATAACAATAAAAAATTTGACGTCTTTTCATATTATGTTACCGTATATCAATAATCTGACTGATAACATTTCTAAAACTCTAAAGAAAAAAGAATTAAAAATAATTTATAAAAAATTCCAAAAAAATTAAACGCGGTAAAGATGTATTACCGAAAATGAACAAAACGAATGTAGTATACAGACTAGAATGTAATGATTGTGACGCGTCGTATATAGGACAAACAAAAAGACATTTGATTACTAGAGTAAAAGAACATCAGAATAATATAAAGACATGAAACAAGCCACTCGGTGGTCAGTAAACATAAAACCGATTGCAATCATGACTTCCGATGGCTTGAATCATCAATATTTTACATACCGAGAAAAATAGACGAAAAAGAGAGATCGCTAAAATGTTCTATATAAAAAGACAAACAAATAAAATTAATTTACAAATAGACACTGATAACCTTAGTCCTATTTATGACAACATTATTCAAATGATTTAAAAAACATAATACCAGTCTACAGTAGCTAACTTGTCGATATGACAGGACAACTTTCGTGTTTCTATTTTTAATTATGTAATTGCTGAATAAGAATAAGTATGTATTACAGATCAAATTTATTGTTAATGTAATGTTAGTTTCGCTTGCCAAATTATGTATTTTTGTATTCTAGCACTTGAAAAGGAGACCACAATGTGGGTCGAAACGTAGTGTGTACTTATTTTCAATAAATGAATAGCCAGTTTTTGGTCAAATTAAATGGCATCTTATTATTTGTAAAAAATTTATCACTGGCGATCAACAATTGATTGTGAGGATTATTAATATTTTACAACAAATTAATATATTATAACATTACTATTATTCTTATTGCTTATAACACAATATTATTTTCCTTTTAATTATATTTTTCAATAAAAATTTTTATTACCCTGAATGATATTTTAAAAGTAGTTTTCTATTCATTTGAGATATTTTCTTATAAATCAAAAGAGACACACATTGCTGCTAGTCCTATACATTATATTATATCTTCACTAAAATTCTCTCAATATTCATAAAATAACTTTGATACACTTCTGACAAATGTATTAAAATCGAGAGTACTGACAGTATATACCTAAAAGTTACCACAATCAAATATAAAAGTAATGATCAGAATTCAGTATAATTTTCGTATAAAATACACGTATTAAAATAATTCAAGAAATTGTCCAAAAAATAGACCAATTTTAAACAAGTTTGTTTCGCAAAATAAGAATTTAAATTTTGAAAGTTTTACACAGCTTCAAATATCTACTCTCGAAGTCATTTATTGAGCAAAAATTGTCTCGCAAGTAATCCCCACAATAGGATCTCTCCTAATAACAGAGTATCCAATAATAAATTAGGGACACTCGCACTACGTATATATATGTATATATACGTATACAAATATATATTCACAAATATTTCCGCCTCGCAGCGCGTGGCCTTATATCCTCACTCAGCGGAATTCTAACTGCGAGAAAAAACGCCGCGTAGCGGCAAAGGTACGAACGAGTGCACGACTTTACGGACGGGAAAATTTTCCGCGAGTACTTTCGCGCGCAGTCTTGTCTGGTGGTGTAGCATATGTTACAGGCGTTTTACTGTGGAAATTGTGGCTTAAACACCATAATTATATTTTGTGTATATATTAATTTAAAATTTTCATTTATAAGTGCCATATTATACACTCTTTCATTTTACAAAACATTGATCTGATATTCAATAAATCGAAAATTAAATATTGAACTAATGAAAACAGTTTCTTTCAAATGATTAAATTGCTCAGAAACATATATAGTAAATGCAAAATATAAAACTACACTGACTTCTTTCTTAAAGATTTGAACGGTCAATTTCATATTCATTTAAAACATGATATGCCTTTTTTATTTTTGTGCTCTCCAATCCTCAAGTTGCAAAAATATATTTTTTAATAAATTTTTTTTATAACATAACTCTATTAATCTCACAACGCAATAATCGATTTAACATTTCCACATGAAAAAATATTCATGTAAATATATGTTTAGAAATATATGTAAATATTACATATATTTAGAAATATATGTACAATATGTATATTTATATTTCTTTATTTGTTATTGCTTTATAATCATTACTATATTTGCAAAATGTAATTTATATGTATAAATTTATATTATATATATAAATTATTTTATACAAATATGTATTTATATTAAAATTTTTATTTGTTATTATACTTAAGTAATAACTTACTTAATAAAGTAATAACAAATAAAAAAATTTATAATTTAATTTTATTATTATTCGACACATTTGAATAAAAAAATAAGAAATTCTAGAACAAAAGAACATTTTACTTACAGACAAGTAACGCAGTTTACTAAACTTATATTTTATTAACGCTCGTATTTTTATTTCTGATAATAATTCTTTCTAATTTGATAATATTATAGATTTGTAATTAAGTACAAATATGTTAGAAGAAATTCTGCTCGAAATTCGTGTGACGATTTTACATAATGAAAGTAATTTTAAAAAAAGAGAAATGATTTTTATTAAGAAACACAGGAACTCTATTAATTTGCAACGAGATACGAAAAATATAAATGTAATTTATGACAATATTTTAAACTTAATTTAACAACTTTGACTTTCTTATATGTTTATTTATTTTTGTTCAGTTTGCTTCTTTTTACTTTATCCTTCAATAATGTCTCTTTTCTCGTTATCAAGGCCATTGAAACTAGATGGAGCGACATCGAAAATAATACTAGTTTTAGTTTTGATCAATTTAAATACGCAGTGGAGTTAATTTTAGATTCGACTAGCTTTTCTTTTAATGGGGTATTTATGAACAAACCTTTGGTACACCAATAATTCACCTTTGTCACCCATACTAGCAGATATCGTTATGGATGATTTGGAAACAAAATGCCTCGATAAGTTAGATTTTCGTATTTCTTTATATTTTAGATACGTTGACGATATTTTAACAGTAATTCCAAAAGATGAAATTGATGTCATTCTTAAGACATTTAATGAGTTTCATGATCGCTTAAAATTCACATATGAAATCGAAACTAATAACAGGATAAATTTTCTAAATACTACAATAATAAGAACACAAGGAAGATTAATTATCAATTGGTACAGAAAACCGACGTTTTCAGGTAGATACATAAATTATTTGTCAAATCATCCAGAGAAATACAAAATTAATACCATTATAAATTTAATGGATTACGCGATCCTACTGTCTAACGACAAATTTCATAGGCAGAATATTGAAATTGTGAAGGGAATCTTAGTTAACAATGGTTTTCCATTGAATATTGTCAACCGCATTGTTAATAAACGCCTCAGATTTTTAAGACACAATAAGAATAATAATGAACCGCGTTGTCAACAGAAATTTGACTTAAAATCTTATTTTACATTGCCTTACATAACCCATCTCAGTGACAATATAAAAAATTCTCTCTCAAAGTTTGGTTTAAATGTAGTGTATTCGATCCCGAAAAAATTAAATAGGATTATCAATCACGGTAAAGATAACATTTGAAAATTGAATAGAACTGAAGTGATATACAAAATTGTATGTAAAAATTGTACTTTTTCTTACATGGACAAACAAAAAGACACCTGAAAACCCGCATTAGGGGGAACAAAAATAATATTAAATTACATAAAAGTAATTACTCTGTAGTGAGCAAACATAGAATTGAATTTGGACACGATTTTGACTGGGATAATCCGCGATAATTTTACATCATGAGAAAAATACTAAAAAAAGAGAAATAGCTGAGATGTTTTATATGAAAAAGTGTAATAAAACATTAAATTCTTATAAATTTAAAGATATAAGACAAGCAGTAAGAGCCAACTCGCGGATGACAGTGCGTTATCCTAACGAAACTAAATTTTTCGTTAGGATTAAGAATCTGTGCACAAGGCACCAAATATTTTACTTGGTCACGGCCAAGATTTAAAATATGAAATAATCTCATATTTGAGATTTAATTTCAATAACCCTTTCACCCCCCTACGGATATAAGTTATTAAATTCTTAGATAGACACTGAAAGGAGAATGTCCAAAAAGTGCGATTTTTTGACCTCGAGCGGAAAGTAAAATTCGAGTTGTTTTAGGTCTCATTCATCCAGAATAATGTCAAAACCATAGTGGTTTTTCCTGCAGAAATTCAGAAAACATTTAAATGTTATCATATGTTTAGAGAAAATCACGTCAATCAATATCTCACAATAAATCGAGATTGCTTGATGTTTCAGTCGAATATTTTGGAAAATATTTTGGTAACACCAACTTTCCAAGATCATTTAGACCGATTTTAATGTCAGTCAATAATAAATTGAATAATATATGTATATACAGGGTGTCTAACGTCCGACCTGGGCTCTTTATCTTGGAAACGACTTAAGATACGAAAAAAGTTTCAAACAAAAGTTGTAGGATTATGAGGGTGACATAAGATCGTGCCATTGATTTGACCTTGAATAGTCATTTGAAGGTCACGTGAAAGTTACCTTCAATTTCTTAAACGGAACTACCGATTTTTTTACATATTCTTGTATGTTATTTCAAAAGCTTTACAAAACCCTATACTAACATATGTTTTTATAGAGTTTTTGTTGAGTTATAAAGGTTTGAAGTTAACAAATTTTTTGATATGAAATGTAAAATATCTCATAAATATATCGCATAAAGTCAAAAAGCGGGAGGGATATCAAAGTGGGAACGTGGAACGTCCGAAGTCTTTACAGACCTGGGGCGTTCCAATCGATGGTCGGGGAGGTCGAAAAGTACGGAATAGTAGTCGTCGCGTTGCAAGAAACAAAATGGACCGGGGAGGGTTCACTTATCGCGGGTTCATATACGTTTCACTATGGAGAGTCGGAGACCCATAGTTTTGGCGTCGGTTTCATGATTAATAAGAAAATTTTGTCGGCGGTAAAAAACGTTAAATTTATAAACGAAAGACTAGGATTGCTCGTTGTGCAAGGCCGATGGTACAAGATCGCGATAATCAATGTGCACGCGCCGACGAAAGATAAAGATGACGAAATTAAAGACGGATTCTACGAGGAACTTGAACGCCTCGTGGACCAATTGCCGAATGATTACATGAAAATAGTCTTGGGGGATTTTAACGCGAAGATCGGTAAAGAGGACTTTTTTAGATCAACGATCGGGCTTGAAAGCTTGCACGAGGAAAGTAACGATAACGGAGTAAGAGTGATTAACTTTGCGACCGGCAAAAATCTTATCGTCAAAAGCACATATTTTAGACATAAAAATATCCATAAACAAACTTGGATTTTCCCGGATGGAAATACGCGTAACCAAATTGATCATGTTCTTGCAGATAAACGGCGCCACACGAACGTACTCGATGTTAGGTTGTGACCGAACGCGCATACGGTTGGTATCCATTACCTCGACTTACCGGTCCAGAGGCCCCGCTTTGATCGTTGAACGGTCGCCAGTTGCTTTGACCAACAATAGCAACAAGGTTATGAAGAATCGGATTAAATCCCGCCGTGCCAAGAACGATCCTGAGATGCTGCCTCTTACTGTCGTCTCGGTTTCCGGCCACGTCCTCCTTAGAAGATGGCCGCTGGTTCTAGGTTAAATAACTTTTACCTAACGCGTTTTTTGCTTAACGGGTGGATTCCGATTGTCTTAATTGTTCTCCTCTTTATTTTCAGGTTCGCGTGGGATTCTAGGATCACCAGTATGCAGCTTCGACTTTTTTTGGTAATCATACCTTAATACTTTTTTTGCACGGAATAATGAAACTAATCAACTGGTATAAAGAAAACAGATAATTGTTTTAAAAAAATGTAAAATTCAACATGCATACTTTTTTAATAAGTAATTATGTTTTTTTTTTTTAAGTAAGAAAGTTGAATGCCAGTAAGAAAAACCAATGGGAAAATATTTAATGTTACGTTTTTTTACACCAACTGATTGGTTCATTATTTCATGCTTTGGTTAACTTGCGCGTTACGTTTGGAAGTACAATAAGAGTCGGGAATTAAATAACGTGAGAGGCATTAATTGTAATTAACTGAAAGTATACTCTTCGAGGAACACAGTCTTTAAAGAATCGATACATGAATATAAAAACGTTCGGATTAAAAATGTGCGTCCGTACGCGGCGACTGTCGAAAACGGAATTTCTCGCATGCAAAACTGTTCTCCCTATCTCCTGCCTCAAAACGCCCTTCGATAGGCATCGAGAGGCTTCGCGAATTTTCTATATGTTTTACTTGCTTTGTTTTTGTACTACTCGTCTTTCGTCTCGTCTGTTATATTTTATTTATGTTTATTTGTGTCTTTGTCCTTTTCGTATGTGTGAGTGACCGTATTCGTATAAGTGTTCTTCGCTTGATTATTTTAGGGAAGTATGTGACGATGTAATTGCCACAATGCAAAACAATATTAAGGTACGATTACCAAAAACTGAATATGTTACAGGATATTTTACATTTTATGTCAAAAAATTGTTAACTTCAAACCTTTATAACTCAACAAGAACTCCATGAAAACATATTTTAGTATAGGGTTTTGTAAAGCTTTTGAAATAACATATAAGAATATGTAATGAAAAATAGGTAGTCCTTTTAAAGAATTTGAAGGTAACTTTTACGTGACCTTCAAATGACTATTCAAGGTCAAATCAATGTCACGATCTTATGTCTCCTTCAAAATCCTACAATTTTTGTTTGTAACTTTTTTTGTATCTTAAGTCGTTTCCAAGATAAAAAGGCCAAGTCGGACTTTAGGAATACCCTGTATATATATTATTCAATTTATGATTAACTGACATTAAAATCGGTCTAAATGATCTTGGAAAGTTGGTGTTACCAAAATATTTACCAAAATATTTGACTGAAACATCAAGCAATCTCTATTTATTGCGAGATATTGATTTACGTGATTTTCTCTAAACATATGATGATATTTAAATGTTCCTTGCATTTCCAGGAAAAAGCACTATGGTTTTTACAATATTCTAGATGTAAAGATCTTCTGAGATCTAAAACAACTCGAATTTTACTTTCCGCTCGAGGTAAAAAAATTGCACTTTTTGGACATTCTCCTTTTAGTGTCTATCTAAGAATTTAATGTATTATTACACTTTTTTATATAAAACATCTCAGCTATTTCTCTTTTCTTAGCATTTTTCTCATGATGTAAAATTATCAGATTATCCCAGGCAAAATCGTGTTCAAATTCAACTCTATGTTTGCTCACTAAAGAGTAATTACTTTCATGTAATTTAATATTATTTTTATTCTCTAATGCGGGTTTTCAGGTGTCTTTTTGTTTGTCCGATGTAAGAAAAAGTACAATTTTTACATACAATTTTGTATATCACTTCAGTTCACTTCTATTCAATTTTAAAATCTTATCTTTACCGTGATTGATAATCTTATTTAATTTTTTCAGAATCGAGTATATTACATTTAAACCAAACTTTGAGAGAGAATTTTTTATATTGTCCCTGAGATGGTTTATGTAAGGCAATGTAAAACAAGATTTTAAGTTTCAAATTTTTGTTGACAACGCGGTTCATTATTATTCCTATTGTGTCTTAAAAATCTGAGGCGTTTATTAACAATGCGGTTGACAATATTCAATGAAAAACAATTGTTAACTAAGATTCCCTTTACAATTTCCTTATTCTGCCTATGAAATTTGTCGTTAGACAGTAGAATCGCGTAATCCATTAAATTTATAATGGTATTAATTTTGTATTTCTCTGGATGATTTGACAAATAATTTATGTATCTACCTGAAAACGTCGGTTTTCTGTACCAATTGGTAATTAATCTTCCTTGTGTTCTTATTATTGTAGTATTTAGAAAATTTATCCTGTTATTAGTTTCGATTTCATATGTAAATTTTAAGCGATCATGATACTCATTAAATGTCTTAAGAATGACATCAATTTCATCTTTCGGAATTACTGTTAAAATATCGTCAACGTATCTAAAATATAAAGAAATACGAAAATTTAACTTATCAAGGCATTTTGTTTCCAAATCATCCATAACGATATCTGCTTGTATGGGTGACAAAGGTGAATTATTGGTGTACCAAAGGTTTGTTCATAAAATACCCCATTAAAAGAAAAGCTAGTCAAATCTAAAATTAACTCCACTGCGTATTTAAATTGATCAAAACTAAAACTAGTATTATTTTCGATGTTGCTCCATCTAGTTTCAATGGCCTTGATAACGAGAAAAGAGACATTATTGAAGGATAAAGTAAAAAGAATTAAACTGAACAAAAATAAATAAACATATAAGAAAGTCAAAGTTGTTAAACTAAGTTTAAAATATTGTCATAAATTACATTTATATTTTTCGTATCTCGTTGCAAATTAATAGAGTTCCTGTGTTTCCTAATAAAAATCATTTCTCCAATTTCTCTTTTTTTAAAATTACTTTTATTATGTAAAATCGTCACACGAATTTCGAGCAGAATTTCTTCTAACATATTTGTACTTAATTACAAATATATTATCAAATTAGAAAGAATTATTATTAGAAATAAAAATACGAGCGTTAATAAAATATAAGTTTAGTAAACTGCGTCACTTGTCTGTAAGTAAAATATTCTTTTGTTCTAGAAATTCTTATTTTTTATGCAAATGTGCCGAATAATAATAAAATTAAATTATAAATTTTTTTATTTGTTATTACTATATTAAGTAAGTTATTACTTAAGTATAATAACAAATAAAAAATTTAATATAAATATATATTTGTATAATATAATTTATATATATAATATAAATTTATACATATAAATTATATTTTGCAAATATAATAATGATTATAAAGCAATTGTTCACACTTCGAAGGTTTTTTCTTCTTTTTTTTTTTTTTAACTTATTATCGATTTAATGTGAACGTTAATGAATAGCCGGGACCGCTCCGAAAGAACGCGAGGTAGGAACCAAGGGAGCAGTGGCGTGGAGATACTGAAGGCGGAGTAACTTTGAATCGTTTAACTTTTGAAAAATATTATATTACTTGAGAGCATGTTCTCGCTCAACAGCTCCTTACAGAATAATGCGAGAATCGCCACGTACGGCGAAACTTCCTGATTTTCCCGACTGAGAAGGGGAACCAAAATCACGCATCAGCCGGATGACACGTGTCTAAATGGACGCAAACATCGGTGAACGCGAACCGAGGAGCGAAAACATTGACATAAGCTCCTTGGTGTTTTCAAATTTGAAGGTTTAACGAGCTGATCGATAGCCTTCTAATTATTATTTTTATTCGTGTCTAAACATACCGCCCGCCTCGAAACCATCGTTTCGAAATGACTTGAACAACAAAAAAAAGGGGCGACTGGTGAAGCGATCGGTATGTCGTTTTACAGAGTGAGTTCAAAGCGATATCTGGAGTCTGACCTTAATTACGTAAGGTTGTCCAGGCTTTCGACGTCTATCGGAAGTAAGCATAATTTGACAATAGGCCGAGTATATTCGGAAGTCGCGGTTTTCACCGTCGCGACGCGAATCAAACCGTCTGGACCCGGGTGACATCGGATGACGCGAGCTAAGTCCCATTTACAAGGCGGAAGGAGAGAATTGCGTAACAGGACCAGCGACCCGACGCGAACTCCGTTTTTCGAAACTTGCTTCCATTTGACGCGTTGTTGCAAGGTATTGACGTAGTCCTGCTGCCAGATTTTCCAGAAACGTTCTGTGAGCTGGCGAACAAGTTGCCAGCGCGTCAAGCGGTTCTCAGCTAGATGCAGTACAGAGGGTTCAGGCGCGATCGTAATCGCGGACCCGATCAAGAAATGACCGGGCGTCAGAGAATCGCAATCGTCGACGGAATCGGTGAGAGGCGCGATAGGGCGCGAGTTTAGGCAGGCCTCAATGTTGCAGAGAATTGTTGTGAACTCTTCGAACGTAAGAGTGTGTGAACCGACGATTCTGCGAAGATGATACTTGACACTGCGAACCCCGGCCTCCCATAGTCCGCCGAAGTGAGGCGCGGATGGAGGCATAAAGTGCCATGACACCCCGTCGGAAGCGGCACTATTTTGAAAATTTGGATCGCGCAGCGCGGCTCGAAATGATGCGGCCAATTCGCGATCGGCGCCTACAAACGTGGTTCCATTATCAGAGTAGACTGATTCAGGCATGCCACGTCGGGAGCAGAATCTTGAAAAGGCGCCTAAGAAGGCTGGAGTGGAATAACTCTCGACTAATTCTAAATGTATGGCTCGCGTGGCCATACAGACGAAGATGGAGATGTAGGCTTTGCGGGAAGCGACACCGCGTCCCGACATTGATCTGATTAAAACGGGACCAGCATAATCGAGACCACAATTAATAAACGCGCGCGCAGGAGGAGAAACGCGCACCGAAGGCAAGTTTCCCATCAATTAATTGGGAGTAGCTGCCTTTTCACGCGTGCATACTACGCAGCGGAAAACGACAGCTTTGACAATATTTCGAGCACGCAATATCCAGTACTCTCGACGAAGAGTAGCTAGAGTTAATTGAGGCCCCGCGTGAAGAGATCTTAAATGTACGTGCTGCACGAGGAGGTTTACAAGAGAATGTGCAGCTAAGATTATAGGATGTTTTTCGGAGAACCGCATGGGGGCACGCGACAGCCGCCCGCCAACGCGGATTAGTTTGTCTTCGCCGAGAAATGGCGTTAAAGACAACAATGCACTCTTTGCTGGAATCGAACGTTGCTGCAACAAAGATTCCTTTTCCCGCGCGAATAATTCTGATTGAATTTGCGACAACCAAAAGTCTCGTGCTTTTCTACATTCGAGCGCGGAAATTGACCGGGAGCCTTCGTCGCATGTGTCGCGCGGCACCGAGTGTCTTTTAAGCTTTGAGATGAATCTCATGATGTAGGCGGTGACACGAATTAAACGCGGCCACGAAGAGTACCGTGCGGCAAGGTCCCATGGTTTTCGTCGCGACACGAGATGAGACGCCGCGTTTTCTTTTCGCTCCATCGTAGGGCATCGAAAGAGACGAATCGAATGGCGCCGGCCATTCGGATTCAGAAAAATGTAACCATGCAGATCCCCGCCACCTAGAGCGTGTGAGAGGTAAAATTCTCACCGGGTATACCGCGTGACGCGCAATCCGCGGGATTGTGATCAGTGGGGACGTGTCTCCATTGCGCGTTTGGGAGTCTAGATTGTATTTCAGAGACGCGATTCGCGACGAACGTCTTCCACTTTGATGGATGTTGCGCCACCCACGCGAGAACTACCGTGGAATCGGTCCAACAGTGGCAAGAATCTGCAGGGAGATGCAGGGATGATTTGACAAAATCGATTAGTTTCGCGAGTAACACGGCAGCGGCGAGTTCCAGCTGTGGAATACTTAATGTTTTTATCGGCGCGACTTTTGATTTTCCGATTAACAATCGTACTGTTATTTCACCGGATAACGAAACTATTCGAATATACACGGCGGCAGCGTAAGCGTGCGAAGATGCGTCTGCAAAACCGTGTAAGTCGCATCTGACGCTATCTGCACCGCGTTGAATCCAGCGGTCCAATTGAAAACCGTGCAGAGCGGCGAGAGATGAGCGAATGGAGTCCCAGCGATCGAGAATGTCAGCGGAAAGCACGTCGTCCCATCCGATTTTGAGCAGCCAGAGTTTCTGAAGGAAAATCTTCGCGACAACAGTAACCGGAGTACTCCACCCCAACGGATCGAACAATCTCGCGATAGTTGACAGGATCGACCGTTTGGTAGTCTGCTCGGAATGCGGAAGTGTGACGTTAAATTGAAAGGCGTCAGAGGACGGATTCCACCGGATGCCGAGAATTTTAAGATGGTCATCTGTTTGAAGCATTTTATCGCAAACTAGACCGTGATCTGCGCTAGCGATATCGCTGAGGAGTTGAGAAGAGTTGCTCGCCCATTTTCTCAGCTCGAATCGGCCTCGACGAAGCAACGCGCATACCTGCTCGCGAACTTGACGAAGAAGAGGTATGTCGTCCGCCCCGAAGAGAATGTCATCGACATAAGTATTTTGCTGCAGAACAATAGCAGCGAGTGGGAAAGAACTACCCTCATCTTGAGCAAGCTGACGAATGACGCGTAGCGCTAAAAATGGCGCACAGGTTGTGCCGTATGTGACAGTAGTGAGCTGATAAGCTCGAGCGGGTTCTGAAGGAGCGCCGCTCCATAGAATTCGCTGGTAATCGATGTCACGCGGGTCCATAACTATTTGGCGATACATTTTTGTTATATCGGCAGCATAAACGTAGCGGAACTGTCGCCAGCGCAGAATGACAGCCGATAAGTCCGCTTGTAACTTTGGCCCGGTGAGCAAGTGATTATTCAACGACGTTGAATTGGTCGTCAGACTCGACGCGTTAAATACGACTCGCAATCTTGTCGTGACGCTGCTGTCGCGAATGACAGGATGATGAGGGAGATACACTTCCTGCGAGGCGACTTGATCGCTCTTCACTTCGTTCATATGTCCTAATGATTCGTAGTCGTGCATAAATTCGGCGTAGGCCGCACGAAGGTCGGAATGTAGAAGGAAGCGACGATGTAATCCTCGCAGGAAGCGTTCAGCCGTGTGGCGCGAATCGCCGATGTCGATCGGCGGACCGCTTTTAAACGGAAAGGCGCACTGTGTATCGACCGTCAGCACCGCGCGAATGCGTGGCTGTGAAATGCTCCTCACACTGCTGCTCTTCAGGGCTGAGGAGAGCCTGTCGAGGAGTTTCTTCGATTTCCCAGAATCGTCTGAGCTCCTGATCTAGAGCCTCCGAATTCGCGCAATGCTGAACGGTGATCGCTCGCGATTGCGTCGACAGCTCGGACATGGGCCCCGACAAAACCCAGCCGAAAATGGTTTGCTGCGCAATTGGCTGCCCAGGGGCGCCTTTACGAACGCCGCTAAGCAGCAATTCGCCATATAAGTCTGCTCCGATCAGGATTTCGATCGGGTCAGCGCTTGTTGGATTCGGATCGGCCAGATTGAGATCGCTTATATAGCTCCAATCATAGCTGGAATTTGCCTTGTAAGGCGAATATTTTGTGAGAGATCTGAGAATCGAACGCGGTTGTCATGAACACGGGAGCAGCTTGATTGATCGGAGCGATCCGAATCTTAGCGGCGAATTGACAAGTTCCGGCGTTCATTCCGCCGACGGCGGAAATCGAGAGTGGTTGGCGAATGCGACGCATTCTGAGAGTTTGTGCGAGACGCTCCGTGATGAAGGTGATCTCCGAGCCTTGATCGAGAAGCGCTCGCACGGTGAGAGTCCGACCCGACGGTGCACCGACGGTGACGCGGGCCGTCGCGAGTAACACTTGCGGGAGCGCGACGCCTGTTAGCTGGGAGCATAATGCCGTGGCCGAAGTAATCGCGATAGAGTCTGACGACACACTCGACGAGGTTTCGTTTTTTTGAGAGACAGCGGATGCAGTTGAGGAAGAAGCCGAGTCAACGTGCAGCATCGAGTGATGCTTGCTTTGGCAAGTTCTGCATGAGTATTGACTTGGACACGTTTGTACAGCGTGCTTTGCGCTCAAACAATTGACGCATCGCTTCGCTTTTAAAATGACTTCAAGGCGTTGACTCGGAGTCCTCCTCAAAAATTGCGGACATTTGTTGATGAAATGCGCGGCCCGAAATAATAGGCACGATAAACCAGCGGCAGTGGCGTTAGCACTGGTAACTTTTGGCGCGCGCAAGAATTTGGAAGCATTAGCCGGAGAGATTTCCTCCAATGCACGAATGCGCGTGTCGAAAAATCGGTCGAGAGCTTCATACGAAGGAATGTTCGGGTCGTCACCGGTTTTTAACTTCCACGCTTTCCGAGTGGCGTGATCAAGTTTTTGCGTGACGATAAAAACTAACATATCGCTCAACATTTGATCGGGTGATCGATTTAAATTTTTTAAAGAAGCGATAGCGCGATTCGCTTTGTCGCAAAGTGCGTTAAGTTCGACAGCGGATTCGCGAGCGACCGTCGGCAGAGAATATAGCGCTGATACGTGCACGTCGACGAGCCGTCGCTTATTGTCGAATCGTGAAACTAATGTTTTCCACGCGATATCAAAATTATCCGCGGTGATTTGAATAGATTTTATAGTATCGAACGCACGACCGGTGAGACTTGAAGCTAGGAAATGCATCCGCGAAAATGCAGTTAATTCGGTATTTTGAATTATGAGAGAAGTAAAGCGATCGCGGAAGCTCTCCCAGTCCTCGACATTTCCCGAAAACGGCGGTAGTTGAATCGGCGGCAAATGAGTTAAAGAAAAAGACGATGGTTCAGCGGTACTTATCGTGGACTGCGACAGGCTCGTTCTGGTGGGCGTTGGATCCAGCTCTTCGAGACAGTCGGCCNTGTAGTCGAGGGTTGTCTCGTAGTATTCCTCGCAATTTTCGAAAATCGTGTTCGAAAAGTAGTCCATGGTCCGCTGCTGCTCGGCGGTGAACGCTCGTGCCAAGATAGCGTGCTTCTCGATGCACCGTGTTCAGGTCTCCTTCAAGGTTGACATTCGTTGACGAATCTTAGCCGCCGTGTAATTGGCTCTGCCAACTTTTTTAAAGTTGGAGAGCGCTCGCTCTACAGATTGCAGCATTGTTAGCTGCTGCGAGAGATGATCGCTCATCGTGTTGGCTGTCTCCACCTTGGGTGCGGGCGACACGATGACTCCGTCACTGAGGTCCAGCAGAGAGAGATAGAGAGAGAGAGACGATCGCACTGCTTTCACCGTGGGTTACCTCGATCCGGCTCGAAGGACCAACTTTTATGTTCACACTTCGAAGATTTTTTCTTCTTTTTTTTTTTTTAACTTATTATCGATTTAATGTGAACGTTAATGAATAGCCGGGACCGCTCCGAAAGAGCGCGAGGTAGGAACCAAGGGAGCAGTGGCGTGGAGATACTGAAGGCAGAGTAACTTTGAATCGTTTAACTTTTGAAAAATATTATATTACTTGAGAGCATGTTCTCGCTCAACAGCTCCTTACAGAATAATGCGAGAATCGCCACGTACGGCGAAACTTCTTGATTTTCCCGACTGAGAAGGGGAACCAAAATCACGCATCAGCCGGATGACACGTGTCTAAATGGACGCAAACATCGGTGAACGCAAACCGAGGAGCGAAAACATTGACATAAGCTCCTTGGTGTTTTCAAATTTGAAGGTTTAACGAGCTGATCGATAGCCTTCTAATTATTATTTTTATTCGTGTCTAAACAGCAATAACAAATAAAAAAATATAAATATACATATATTTCTAAATATATGTAATATTTACATATATTTCTAAACATATATTTACATGAATATTTTTTTATGTGGAAATGTTAAATCGATTATTGCGTTATGAGATTAATAGTTATGTTATAAAAAAAATTCATTAAAAAATATATTCTTGCAACTTGAGGATTGGAGAGCACAAAAATAAAAAAGCATATCATGTTTCGAATGAATATGAAATTGGCCGTTCAAATCCTTAAGAAAGAAGTCAGTTGTTATGTATTCGGGAAAAGTGTGGAAGGTAGGAAACAGTGAGTTACACCCGTGCCGTAAATTCACTAAGAACGATATATATATATTTGTGACTCAAATATACTTGCGGTTTTCTCGCAAGTCTAAACGCAAAAGGCCAAGTCAAGTCGGCCAGCCGCGCGCAGTTCGGGGGCCTGAGCCTCGGCCCGATTCGGCGCAGAACGGTCGACTGCGCCAATGCTAGACGCGCAAGTAGTACAAAACGGCGCGTCCTTTTGAAAACTTATGAATATATCTAACACTTCCCTTCCTTAAGAGCATTCTCCTGCTTGTAAATGAGTTTGAAAGGGAAGCGCAAAACGAAGAAGGAAAAGAAAAAAAAACAAAGAAAAAAAAACAAACAAAAAAAACGAACTAAAAAGGAACGCGTATTCTATGGCGTATGCTGAACAAACGAAAAAAAAAAGAAACAGTGGGAAAACGGAACTTCTATTTGACTGCATAACCCCATCGCTCTGGTTCTCTCCTTTCCCTCGCTGAACGCCTAGGAGTGCCGTTCGGTGGCAAAAAGAGATCTGGCTCCGCTTGCGGTTCAGGGTCATTTGTCGGCTGTCTTGTTTCTCGTACATTTGGTATTGTGGCATTTTCGTCGGGTGGTCTCGATTCATCGAGATTTGGCTCGCTATTTACCCGAGCTCTTTCCGTCTTACGGATTTGGTCGATATGTCTTTTCACTATCCTACCACAATCTAAAACAATTATGTAATGTAATATGCCTATTTTACGCTGTATGTGTCCGAAAACCCATTTTTGTTTTTCTACGTAGTTTCGGCACTGGACTCTTTCTCTCTCGCGTAAAATTCGCCGTTTTATACTCGCATTTACAAAAATTTTCGGCTGTTCGCTTGGATGTATGAAATCCAATCTTGTTTTTATTTGGCGATTGAACATTAACTGAGATGGTGACACGTTCGTTCCACTGTGTGGCATAACTCGGTATTGTAAGAGTATTCTTTGTAACGCGGCATCCAAGTCCGCGTGGTTTGCGTTTGCATTACGTAATGCTTTCTTCAAGGTTTGGACGAATCTTTCAGCTTGTCCGTTAGTTGACGGATTGTACGGTGCTGTCATTTTTGAAATAATGCCATTTTTCTTTAAATATGATTGAAATTCATTTGAAACAAACGTGCGACCATTGTCTGTGATTATGTATTTCGGTATTCCGAAATTCGCGAAAGTTTCTCTACATTTCTTTATTGTAGCTGTAGCGGTTATATTGTGTAATATATATACTACCGGCCACTTCGTGTACGCGTTCACCATTACTAGGAATTGTTTACCCATGAATGGCCCAGCAAAATCCAAGTGTACTCTTTCGAATGGATATGTTGCCGGTTCCCAGACGTGGTTTTCGACTTTTGGTGGGTTGTTTCGCGTTTTGGTACATTCTTCGCAACTAGCTACTAAACGCTCGATGTCCTGGTCGATTCCGGGCCACCAACAATGCCTTCTCGCAAGACCTTTCATTTTCACAACCTCGAAATGTCCGATATGCAACTCGTTCAGAATCTGGCGTCGTTCCGTCTGTGGCACCACAACTCGGTGTCCCCGCATAATTACGCCCGTATGTAAGGTAAATTCCGACATTGGAATTTGAAAACGTCTGTTTGCAGTTACTCCTTTGCCTCTCTCCAGGGCTGTTTTAAGTTCTCTTAACGTATTATCTTTATCCGTCGCGTCCGCCAGATTCTTTGCGGTTGTCGGTAGTGTTTGAAGTACATTATCCTGGAAACTATCTATTACATCAATTTCTAATTGTTCGCCAGCTCGGATCGGGAGTCGGGACAAACAATCCACGTTTGCATGATGCTCTGATTTTTTGTATTTAATGTCGTAAATAAATCCTTGTAGGAACAACGCGTAGTGTTGCATGCGTAGTGTACTGTACAATGGGGGGCTTTTTGCGGGTGAAAAGATTTGAACAAGTGGGCGATGATCTGTGTACAATGTAAATTTGTTCGCGTATAAATACTAGTGAAATTTCTTTACTCCAAAAATGATAGCAAACGCCTCCTTATCGATTTGAGAATACTTTTTCTGAGTTTCTGAGAGTGTTTTAGATGCATATTGAATGACCCTCTCCGATCCGTCTAGATACACGTGTGACAGTACTGCCCCGACCCCGTACGGGCTCGCATCGGTGGCGAGTATTAACGGTAGCTTTGTATCGTAATGAACCAGGAATTTGTCGCTTTGGAAAGCCTTTTTTGCAGCGTAAAAAGCGGTATCGCACTCTTTTGTCCAAATGAACGCAGTATTTTTCTGTAGAAGGCGATTTAGCGGGTACAGGAGTGAACTTAGATTTTTAATAAATCTACCGTAGTAGTTGATTAGTCCGATGAAGGCTCTGACTTCCGTTACATTTTTTGGTTTTGGCATATCGTTTATTGCTTCTATCTTTTTGTGTTCTTTATGAATTCCCACGCGATCAATCCTGTATCCGCAAAATTCTATGCTCTCTTTAAAAAATTCGCTTTTTTCCGTATTTATCCGCAAATTGTAGTTTTGTAAACGTTCGAACACTTTTTCTAGACGCTCTAAATGTATCTCGTCCGTAGGTTCGCTGACCTTTATATCGTCCAGGAATACACTGACCACGGGGATATCTCGTAAGATATTCTCGATTTCTCTCTGCCAAATCGCGGGGGCCGACGCGATACTGTACATCAAACGCGTCGGACGATACAGTCCTTTTGGAGTGTTTAAAGTCAACGCTGGTCTATCTTCCGGATTTACTTCTAATTGTAAATAAGCTTGTTGCAAATCAATCTTTGAAAAGGTAACCCCTCCCCGCCAAGATTGAGAATAACTCATCGACGGTTGGTAAGGGGTGCTCATCCACTACTAGTTGCGGATTTACTGTAACGCTGTAATCGCCGCAAATGCGGACTCGATTATTCTTTTTGAGTACCGGAACGATCGGTGTTGCCCATTCCGATGAATTTACTTTTTCGAAAACTCCGTTTTCGACTAACTCGTTTAATTCTCGCTCTATTAGCGGTAGAAGTTTAAAGGGAACGCTTTGCGACTTTAAAAAAATCGGTTTCGTATCTGGCTTGAAAGACAGGCGGGCCTGTAATCCCGTAATCCTCGAAAGTCCCGAGGTAAACGTATTCTGGTATTTGCTCAAAATTTCCTGTAATTTATTTTGACGCACTGTTGCTAGGGAATGTACCGTATTTGTATCCGCCTCTCGAAGGAATGTACTCAATGGGCGTTTACCCAAAAATTTACGTAACTATTCTTGCCCTAACAACGGTTCTTTGACTAATTTTGTTAAGTAAATATTTAACGCGTAAGAAACACCTCGATAGTGTGCTGTTACCGTAATAATAACCTTCTATTTTTACCTTCTGTTTAGAGTACGTACTCAATTGAATGTCTGTTTTATGCACGGCAACTTTAGTGAAAAGACATATCGCTTGTTCGTAATTCATGATCGTTACGGCTGCCCCCGAGTCTACCTCAAACGTAACCCGGATGCCATTTACCTTTACTGTCGTGTGAAATTTTTCACGGTTCTCGATGTGTTCCAAAGACAGGATCTCATTTAACTGATTTGCTTCACGGTTACGGAAACAGACGGCCTGTAAATGTCCCTTTTTTCCGCAATCCTTGCACTCAATATCCCGGCTGAGCGTGCATTTGGTGGCCAGATGTCCTTTTCCACACCTGTAACAATTTACATTTGTATTTGAGTTAGCGCGTACATTTGGTGCCTTAGGTTTATTGAAGTTTTTCCTTGTATTTGTGTCCTTCGTTGCCGGCTTCTGCGATCTCGCCCAAGGTCCTCTTTGTTTTGATGCCTTGTTGTTGACGTAGTTCACCGCGACCTCGGTCCTGGAATGTAGTTGATCTGTGTCTCGTTCCGATAATTCCATGCCGGTGGCAACGAGCACTGCCTTATCGAAGGTAAGGTCCCTCGTCTCCAAAAGCCGAGATTGTATTCGTTTACTTAATAAACCGAACACAAATTGATTCCGCAACGCAGTTTGCAAGTAGTCCCCGAAATTGCAGTTGATGCTGAGCTTATGCAGTGCGGCGACGTACTGTTGTATCGTCTCCTCGTCCGCCTGCTTTCGTTGGTGGAAACGGAAGTTTTTTGTAATCTTGAGAGGAACCGGCGCGTACACGTCCGCCAATAATCGCTTTAATTCGTTGTACGTTTTTGTGTATGGATCGCCTGGCTCTACTTTATTGCTCACTATGTCAAACGCCGTCGGACCAATGTAGTGTAAGAGGTACGGCACTCGAGATGCTTCCGGAATCCGGAAAAGCGTGAACGCCCCTTCCAATCGTTGTAGCCATCAACGCCACGCGCCTTGTTTCGGGTCAAAAGACTCGATGGTGAAATTTGCCTGTACCATCGGCTGTATTGCCGTCGGCGGATGCGTCATCGTACTTAGCGTTCAGAACTTGATACTGTTCCACGCTGTGGCACGTGGTTGGTTTGCTTCCAAGATTTATTCAGTTTTCACTAGCTTCGCACACTCAATATCCCATCCTCGTCGCCAGAATTGTTTTGTATTCGGGAAAAGTGTGGAAGGTAGGAAACAGTGAGTTACACCCGTGCCGTAAATTCACTAAGAACGATATATATATATTTGTGACTCAAATATACTTGCGGTTTCCTCGCAAGTCTAAACGCAAAAGGCCAAGTCAAGTCGGCCAGCCGCGCGCAGTTCGGGGGCCTGAGCCTCGGCCCGATTCGGCGCAGAACGGTCGACTGCGCCAATGCTAGACGCGCAAGTAGTACAAAACGGCGCGTCTTTTTGAAAACTTATGAATATATCTAACACAGTCAGTGTAGTTTTATATTTTGCATTTACTATACAGGGTGTCCCATAATTCGCGAACCACCGCGAATGGGCAGATAGAGCGTGTTAAACTGAATAGAAAAGTCCTGTATCATTTTGTGATATTCGCAATAATTATTGAGTTATTAACTAAAATATCTAAACGAATGAGCGGGTAGAAAACGGTAGGCCGGACTCGGTGTACATGTTGGATGACTTATTTGTTACATGCCGCTTAGTATCAAAAGTATCATCTTACTTTTCGGCACCACTACATTGGTCGCCGCTCGCTTCATGACGCCGCCTCTCGATCAAATAATGCTTTTTACCTGCTGATTCGTTTAGATATTTTAATAAATAACTCAATAATTATTGCGAATATCGCAAAATGATACAGGACTTTTCTATTCAGTTTAACACGCTCTATCTGCTCATTCGCGGTGGTTCGCGAATTATGGGACACCCTGTATATGTTTCTGAGCAATTTAATCATTTGAAAGAAACTGTTTTCATTAGTTCAATATTTAATTTTCGATTTATTGAATATCAGATCAATGTTTTGTAAAATAAAAGTGTATAATATGGCTCTTATAAATGAAAATTTTAAATTAATATATACACAAAATATAATTATGGTGTTTAAGCCACAATTTCCACAGTAAAACACCTGTAACATATGCTATACCACCAGACAAGACTGCGCGCGGAAGTACTTGCGGAAAATTTTCCCGTCTGTAAAGTCGTGCACTCGTTTGTACCTTTGCCGCTACGCGGCGTCTTTTCTCGCAGTTAGAATTCCGCCGAGTGAGGATATAAGGCCACGCGCTGCGAGGCGGAAGTATTTGTGAATATTTCCGATATATATATATATATATACACACGTAGTGCGAGTGCCACTAAATTATTATTGGACACTCTGTTAATAGAAGAGATCCTATTGTGATTACTTGCAAGACAATTTTTGCTCAATAAATGACTTTTCGAAAGTAGATATTTGAAGCTGTGTAAAACTTTCAAAATTTAAATTCTTATTTTGCGAAACAATGTCGTTTAAAATTGGTCTACTTTTTGGACAATTTCTTTAATTATTTTAATATGTGTATTGTATACGAAAATTATACTGAATTCTGATCATTACTTTTATATTTGATTGTGGTAACTTTTAAGTATATACTGTTAGTACTCTCGATTTTATTACATTTGTCAGAAGTATCAAAGTTATTTTATGAATATTGAGAGAATTTTAGTGAAGATATAATATTATGTATAGAGGACTAGCAGCAATGTGTATCTCTTTTGATTTATAAGAAAATATCTCAAATGAATAGAGAAAACTACTTTTAAAATATCATTCAGGGTAATAAAAGTTTTTATTGAAAAATATAATTAAAAGAGGAAAATAATATTGTGTTATAAGCAATAAGAATAATAGTAATGTTATAATATTAATTTGTTGTAAAATATTAATAATCCTTTTAAGGTTGATTACGATAGTGACAGCAAAAAGAGAGAAAGAAAACAAAAAGTTTATTAATATATAAAATAAAAATATATATTTTAAATTCCCCCCCCCCTTACATGTGAGTCCTTGATGTGGGCAATATACTCACTTTTTTTTTATGTAAATTTCTAATTTACTGGGTTTATTTATTGCTCGCACATTCTATCAAAAATTTTACTTCGCCATAACTCAATAATATTTCAACCTGAGGGATTCTAATTTTACTTTATTTAACTTCTCTTTCATTCATCCAACTTAGAGAAAGGCAAAACGGTTCACCTTGGTTAGCGGTTCAGAGACGGTTCGTTCTCTTAAGTGAATTGGTTCTTTTATACGATTCATCGGTTCTTTATAAATAATTATTCTTTATCTTTTTTTAATTTATTCTCGTACAAAAAATCTTATAAGAGTTTTAACAAGGCTCTGTAATATAAATATAAATTTAACGTATAAGACGGGCAACAAAAGCCAAATCGCGGATGACAATGCGTTATCCTAACGTAACTAAATAATTTTTCGTTAGAATTAAATACCGGTGCACAAGGCACCAAATTTTTACTTGGACACGGCCAAGATTTTAAATATGAAATAATCTCATATTTTGAGATTTAATTTCAATACCCCTTTTAACCCCCCTACGGAAAATAAATAAATGAATGCAAGAGAAAAATATAGATCCGAAAATCGCTGAATCGGGAATCGAACCCGAGACCTTTCGCTTGCCGGGCGACTGCTCTTCCAGCTGAGCTATTCAGATCCTTTCGATTCTATACTTTTCTCTGTTATATATATTAATGTTGGTAAACAAACGCATTTTTTAAGCCAGCGTGTATCAATATAAGAGTTTTAATTTGGTGCCTTGTGCACCGGTATTTAATTCTAACGAAAAATTATTTAGTTACGTTAGGATAACGCATTGTCATCCGCGATTTGGCTCTTGTTGCCCGTCTTATACGTTAAAAAAATCTTATATTCGCTTATTTAAGCTTAATATAAATCATGAATGTTTAGGAAATACAAAAAATTGTTTTCTTTAATATATATATATTTTTATTATTATTAATAATATATTAATTATAATAAATTAACATTATGTTGCACAACTAAAATTTGATTAATTTTTTTGTTGTTAATCGGCTTCTTTTTTCATTACAAATTTGTCCCGCTTTAGAAAATATTCTTTTACATGGGACTGAAGTTGCAGGGATGCAGAGCCTTTTGAGCATTATTTTATATAAATTTGGGTATAGATTTTTTCTTGTTTCCCACCAAATTAGAGGATCGTTTGTCCTGGTAATGTGGAGTTCGGCCAAATATTTGTCTAACTCTATAATTGCTGCAGTAGAGGGGTTGTGCATTCCTTGAAGATGGCTTATTGCGATATCAAATTCTTTCCAAACTGAGATTGTCGAAGATGTCGTCAAAAGAGGTTGGACTGGTTGAGAATGTTGGGACAAAGACTGTGGAGATTCTTGGTTATTGCAAGCTCTAATTTTTGCTATTAGATTCTGATATGTTGCCTGAAACTTGTTTTCATCTCCGAAGCCCCGCTTTTTAAATCTGGGATCTAAGAAAATTGATTGGGCAATTACATCATTTTCTTCTCTTCCCCCAAATCGGTTTGCCAAACCTTCTATTAATTTGTAACGAAGCACCTTTCCCGACGCCACGGATTGGCTCGTCGGTGCCAGGATTCGGGAAGAGGGGAGACTCAGATTTGCAATGACACACGGTTGTTCTGATAAAAACAGAGTTTATTCAAGCCACCTTTCAATGGTTGACTTGCTATTCAATCCACAGATACAGAGAATATTAAGACGGACGAAACGCGACCAGATTACACGGACGCGGACACGACTTATTGCTAGAATTGACAAATAGAAATATTACGGACGAGACGCGACCAGATTATACGGACGCGGACACGACTGATGGCTAGAATTATCACGGACGAGACACGACCAAGTTATGCGGACGCGGACACGACTTATAACTAAAGTTTCCAACGCGGACACGCGTACGGGCGCCCTGAGAAGGGCGAACTCCGTCGAGCGCCGGTGACTTCCGGGTAGGACCCGGTGATCGAGAACTCTCGGCCTACTCGACGAGAACGCTCGTCGGCCGGGGTGACTTACGGACAGGACCCGGTGACCGAGAACACTCGGCCTGCTCGACGAGAACGCTCGTCGGCCAGGGTGGCTTACGGACAGGACCCGGTGACCGAGAACGCTCGGCCTGCACGACGAGAACGCTCGTCGGCCGGGGTGACTTACGGACAGGACCCGGTGACCGAGAACACTCGACCTGCTCGACGAGAACGCTCGTCGGCCGGGGTGGCTTACGGACAGGACCCGGTGACCGAGAACGCTCGGCCTGCACGACGAGAACGCTCGTCGGCCGGGGTGACTTACGGACAGGACCCGGTGACCGAGAACGCTCGGCCTGCACGACGAGAACGCTCGTCGGCCGGGGTGACTTACGGACAGGACCCGGTGACCGAGAACGCTCGGCCCGCACGACGAGAACGCTCGTCGGCCGGGGTGACTTACGGACAGGACCCGGTGACCGAGAACGTTCGGCCCGCACGACGAGAACGCTCGTCGGCCGGGGTGACTTACGGACAGGACCCGGTGACCGAGAACGCTCGGCCCGCACGACGAGAACGCTCGTCGGCCGGGGTGACTTACGGACAGGACCCGGTGACCGAGAACGCTCGGCCCGCACGACGAGAACGCTTGTCGGCCGGGGTGACTTACGGACAGGACCTGGTGACCGAGAACGCTCGGCCTGCACGACGAGAACGCTCGTCGGCCGGGATGATTTGGAGTGTGGGAGTTGAGGAGTGATCCCTGAGTACGCTCGAGGGACCAGGACGGGACTGGTGCCGAAGCCTTGGCTGCGTCGCTCTTTATACCCGGCGGGCCACCCCACTCTAAGACTCGCTTGGAGGGGGTTGAGTGACGGGTGGGGGCGAAAAAGCGGATTCCCAACGTGTTCATGTGGTGGCCCCGAAAGGGGCCGTTTACATGAGCGCGGATGGCTAGTGACGGCTAATCGGGTCGTCACAAATTTCTTCCCTAAATTTTTTATCATTGATGGTAACGTATTATTCTCTAAATATGTTTTCACTTTTCTGATCATTACTCTAGAGGGAATAGAAGTCTTTGATAGAGAAACATTTTTTTCTGACGATACTTCTATCGTAATTTCGTTAAATATTCGTAGTATATTTATACAGTGCTTCATTAGGTCCCAGTCCTCTGGTTGCAAAGTATTCTTATACCCTAACAATGCCAAAGCAAAAATAATAGGTTCCTTATTTAAAAAAAAAACGATCAAACATATCAAAAGTGGAGTTCCACCGAGTATATCCTGTTTCAATTTTAAATGATCTTTATTTAAATTATTTTGCATCATGCACTTTTGCCAAAGCAAAGCTACTTTGTTTGAAATATTGTACAATACTTTTGGTCTTTTCGACTAAATCTTTAATGTTTTTGTTAATAGTTTTTGTTAATCTTGTGCAACGAGATTGAGTGAATGGGCAAAACAAGAAACATGTCTTAATTTTAAAATATTAACAGCAAATTTTATATTAGCTTCGTTGTCTGTCACTATTGCACAAATTTTAAAATCTATGATGAATTTTTTTAATTCTGTGTCAATCCATTCAGAAATATTTAAACCAGTATGTCTATCACTAAATTCTGAACATTCTAACAAATATGATTTAAAGGTGTAAATTCATGGGACGCTGAAAGCCAGCGTTGAACGCAGTCACGTGACATCACTTTGACGCTAGCGTCAAGCAGAAGTTAGATTATTTCTACTTCAAGCCTCAAACAGCAGTGGTCAAACAATAATATAAATAGAAAATAAGCAATAAAAATGGAAAATGTAAGTAAAACATTATTTTCATTAAAAATCTTTTTTCAATGGTAAAAGTCGACCAAACTGGCAATTATTTATTATAGATAATTAGTTCAAATACAACGTTTCGGCTGTCATTGCAGCCCTTTTCAAGTAAATCTATAAAAAGTTACATAAAAATAATTATAATTTTGATACATTTCATCGCAACAATTAATTATAAATTTATATACAAAAATATGTTACACACCAATAGTTAATGCAAAATAAATTAATACAGTAAATCAAATTCACTGCATACCTCCGACAACATTCACCATTGTTTTAATGAACAATGTAAAATTGACAGAAGTAAGCAAGAAATAAATAGATGTTAACAGTTGGCAAGAATCTTAGTCAATACGCGTTAAAAAATCGAGACAAAACTAATGTGTCTTTTGCAATCTAAAACCTCGTAACAAAGTCAAATAAATAAATAAATAGGTAAAAATAAAAATAATTTAAATAGCGTCAAAAACACGATCATAAATCCCACTAAAATTCCCCGTATCTTTCTGTAAATTAATGCTTTTACTTTGTTTTTTTATATAAAACATTTTTGCAATTTTTCTTTTTCTTGTTTGTTTTTCTTGATGCAAGATAACCGGAGAATCCCAACGGAACTCATGATCGTTGCAAGTCCGATGCAAACTAACGACTGAATGCAATGTAGTGTCTTTTTTGATGTTCTTTGATGCGCGTTTCTAAATGTCTCTTTGTCTGTCCAATATACGTAGAATCACAATTCGCACATTCAATTTTATACACGACATCGGTTCTTTTTAAGTTGTTTATCCTATTTTTTCCTCTTTTTATCAGTGTGTCTAATTTTTTTGGAACGGTATATACTACATCAATTCCATTTTTATTCATGCAACGCGTAATATTCTCGCTCAAATCTCTAATGTAAGGCAACACCATACAATTTCGCGCATCAAATTTATTTCGGTTGCATGAGCTAAGATTACCGTCAAATTTAATTGTCCTAAGTCTTTTGTTAATATTTTTGTTTATAACAGCTAAGGGTGCCGTCACATGAGGCGTAACTTGCGTTAAGCGTAACCTGCGTATTCTAGTGTAATCTAGTGATTTAATAAAAGATACGCCGTGGTTATGCTATTCTGAAGGACGGCATTCACATAGGGCGTATTGCGCGGAACGCGTAACTAATACAACCAATCGTAGATTAGAGTTTCCGTTGTATGCTTTAACAGAAATGCTAAATAGGACTTGTGATTGGTTTTCGTAACCTACGCGTCCCGAATAATACGCTTCATGGGGAACCGATGCTTTGGGTTCCGTAAAACGCGCATATTTAAAATGGCTGGCAAAGTGACAAGTGACAAGATAAACGAAATATGTAGAAGACGAGTTATGCAATTAATAGCACAATTCAAGACATTAGGATGTATTATAGTATTTGCAATCTACATTAAAAAAATACGTAATAATGGATTCTAACATATTATTAATAATTATATGGAAACGATTGCAAAAATGGAGAAAGATGAAGCAAACACTTCAACAGCGGAAAGTTGGGAAACGTCATATAGTAAAACTGTTTGCAATATGGAAATTGATGATTCAAGAGGAAAAAGCTCATAATAGAATATGGGTGCGCCCGATATTTAGAGAAAAACAAAGATTTTTACAAGATGCCGAAATGAGATGCCGAAGATCACGAAATGTTTTATAATTATTGTCGAATGTCAAAAGAGATGTTCTATCAGTTGTTGAGTATTGTTAGATCATTCATTGAAAAGCAATATGTCATTCGAGATCCAATATCAAGTCGTACACGGCTTTTAGTATGTTTACGGTGTTTAGCATCTGGGGACAGTATGGCTTCAATAGCCTATTCTTTTCGGATTGGTATAAACACCGTCTCAAAAATTATTGCTGAGACATGCGAGGAATTGTGGAATACTCTTCACATATCAGTTTTCCCTGAAATAAAAAAAGAAAATTGGCTAAGAATCGCAAATAATTTTGCAATAAAATGGAATTTTCTGCATTGCTTAAGTGCGATAGATGGAAAGCATGTAATAATACAGGTAAATTAATGTTTAAATTTATACTTACATTTACTTTATTGTATTTATATTTACTTTAAGAGATCAAAATGGTCATTTTCTATTTCAGTCACCTCCTCACAGTGGCTCAACTTTCTATAATTACAAGGGGAATCATAGTATTAATTTATTGGTGGTTTGTGATGCTAATTACTGTTTCACATTGGTTGACATTGGTGAGGAAGGCAGACAGAGCGATGGCGGCATTTTCACGCATTCAAACTTTGGTCAGCGATTCCAAAAAAATGAAATAAATTTGCCACAACCGAGATCAATTGAAGCTTCCGGCCCAGCATTACCGTTCGTATTAGTAGCGGATGAGGCATTCGCTTTGACTCATTACATGATGCGACCGTATCCACGAAGTGGACGTCTAAATCGTCAAAGAAAAGTCTTCAATTACCGTCTTAGTCGAGCACGAAGAATGATCGAAAGCGTGTTTGGCATTTTGGCAGCGAAATGGCGAATTTATCGTCGACCAATAATCGCATCTGTCTCCACCACAGTTAAAATTGTTCAAGCGACTGTATGCTTGCATAATTTCGTGATTCAGAATGAAAACAAATTGTAACTCTCCAAAAGGCGTTATACTCGTATTCTTAGTGAAGGGGGAATTATGACAAGTGGTGCATTGCAAGAAATGAACAATGTTAACAGAACTAACGTTCACACTCGACTTGCCTCTACAATTCGAGACAACTTTGCTGCATATTTCGAAAACAGCGGGGCAGTACCCTGGCAGTGGAAAAAAGTTCTACTCAACAATTTTTAAAAAGGTAATTGTATTTATATTTACAATAAAGATAAATATTTTGTGATATTTTTTAAAAATATTTTGAAATTTTAAAATCTCTTCACTATAATAATTATAAGTACAATAATTTCTTTTAATTAAATTACAAAAAATTGAAAAAAGTATGGGTTTCTTTTGTAAATGTGTATATGCGAATGCAATTTATTTTATCTTATTAATTCTAAGATTCGTTGATGCTTTTGTTACAGGTTAAAATAGGTGAACATTTGGTCTCTATAAAGTGTACAGCTTAATACTTAATACAGTCTGAAAGATCAAACGAAACTCAATCCTGTTTTTAATAATTAAAGAAAATAATTAAATAATTACTTATCATAATATTGCTAGCGAAAAGGTCGCTGCTCACCCGCACGAAACACAAAATTGTACAGCGCTCTCAGACGCTTCCCGGCCGGGCGTGTCCGCCCTTGTGACGGGTTCAAAAAGACCACGTCACAATATATATATATATATATATATATATACAGGGTGATTCAAAACAACCGTTTGTTCTTAAAATGTCGTATTCCTGACTCGATTCTAAGACGATTTTTCCTTTGCCAAAATTTTATCCGAAGCTTAGTTTTCGAAATATAAAAAGAAATAGTTAGCGAATTACAGCACGAGTACGGGCGGTAATCAGGAGCGGCGCAATACATTATCCGACGCAGGCGATTACGTGGGCGCTCGAAGCGATCAGCTGTTTGTTACACGCGGCGTGTGTGTGTGTGTGTGTGTGTGTGTGTGTGTACGCGCATACACACACTCTCTCTCTCTCTCTCTCACTGATTCTTATCTTGTAGAGATGTTTGATGTCCTTTGACGAATAATAATTGTTGCCTGACTGGATACAATCCGATATTGACACACTGTGACACACTGCATAATGAAACAATTTTTTTGTAATAAATTGTATTGACACTTTGATTCACGCACTTGATTAAAAATTATTGTAATAAATAACTGATTACAAATTACAACACATAATCACAATCCGAGAGAATTTTTTCTTAGAATTTGCCCTGAAAATTGTGGTAATCGTAGGACAATATTGTATGGAAAAAATTTTATTAGAATTCCTCTAATTAATATTTATCACATTAAAATTAATAATATCTATTAAAATAAAATATAAAATATGTTTGATTAATTTTACTATACAGTTTAGTAAAATTAATCAAATATTTCATATTTTATATTTTATTGTGATAGATATTATTTTTAATATGATAAATAATAGTCAGAGAAATTCTAATAAAAATCTTTTCGTACCATATTGTCCTACGATTACCATAATTTTCAGAGTAAATTCTAAGAGAAAATTCTCACAGATTGTGATTATGATTGTCGCGTCCTTGCTGTGTAAACTATTGCCGTCCGCATCGAGTAACGTGTGCTGTGCGCGCTGCGCGCGTTTTTACAAGTAATTTTTAATAATTAATCAAAACACTGAGAGAATTTTCTCTTAGAATTTACTTTAAAAGTTATGGTAATCGTGAGAGAAAAAGTATGGAAAGAATTTTATTAGAATTTCTTTGATTAATATTTATCACATTAAAAATAATAATATCTATCACAATTATATTGTCACAATAAAATTGTGATAGATATTATTATTTTTAATGTGATAAATATTAATTAGAGGAATTCTAATAAAATTTTTTCCATACAATATTGTCCTACGATTACCACAATTTTCAGGGCAAATTCTAAGAGAAAATTCTCTCAGATTGTGATTATGTGTTGTAATTTGTAATCAGTTATTTATTACAATAATTTTTAATCAAGTGCGTGAGTCAAAGTGTCAATACAATTTATTACAAAAAAAATTATTTCATTATGCAGTGTGTCACAGTGTGTCAATATCGGATTGTATCCAGTCAGGCAACAATTATTATTCGTCAAAGGACATCAAACATCTCTACAAAATAAGAATCAGTGAGAGAGAGAGAGAGAGAGAGAGTGTGTGTATGCGCGTACACACACACACACACACACACACACACACACACACACACGCCGCGTGTAACAAACAGCTGATCGCTTCGAGCGCCCACGTAATCGCCTGCGTCGGATAATGTGTTGCGCCGCTCCTGATTACCGCCCGTACTCGTGCTGTAATTCGCTAACTATTTCTTTTTATATTTCGAAAACTAAGCTTTGGATAAAATTTTGGCAAAGAAAAAATCGTCTTAGAATCGAGTCAGGAATACGACATTTTAAGGACAAACGGTTGTTATGAATTACCCTGTATATGTATATATGTATGTGTGTCTGTGTATGTATTTATATATTTTGTAATATTGTCATGAAAAAAGAATAATGTGTGTGAGAGAAAAAGAGAAAGAAAAAAATAGAGAGAAAGAGAGAGAAAAAGAAAGGAATAGAGAGAAAGAGGGAGAGAGAGAGAAAGAGAAAAAGAGAGTATACCATATGTGTTAGAAAACATGGACACATTCTTTACCCGCGCAAAAAGAAGTCCTTATTTTTCTCTCTTTGTCCTTTTATGCTGTTTGAGACATGTATGCTAATTTAAACTATATAGTTCCATGAGTTCAGTTATGTATATGGTATATATCTATGATAATACACTTATACATGTCTATATATCGCATACACATTAAAATATAAAATATTGCCGTACACACACGCACTCTCTCTCTCTCTCTCTTTCCTTTTTCCTTTTTTTTTCTCACTCACACACATTGCTATTTTGTGACAATATTACAAAATACATAAATATATACAGACACACATACAGGCATACATATATACATATACATATATTAGGCTATGGTCGGACAAGACGCAATGAATGCTTCGAAATATTATGTTTATTCTTGTGAAATAAAGGACAAAGATAAAATAATATTCCGATCGTTCGGAAATTCGAAACATTATTCTATATGCCTGATACGCAATAAAAAAATATATTTCTACTTACTACTTCTTCTTGTAGCGTGCGATGATCTCTGCATCTTTGCTGCACACGATCCGACTGACCGACACGAGACACGAGCACGACTCAGCACGATTCGCACAAGACAACGACGCGACGCAACTGGACGACTGTTACGAAAACGAAACTGGACGAAACGACGAAACAAATGAGCGGCACACAAGTGCGACTATGTATGTGTACATACGTATATATGTGTGTAGGTTTGCAAGCAGCGACACGAAATCAACAGCGTGCGCGCACGTGCTTCTGGCGTTCGATTTCGAGTAGTAGAAGAGGACAGATATATCATCTGCTGTCTCTTTGTTTCTCGAGACGTATAGCTGTGGAATAAATAACGTTGAATATAATGATACAAATATAAGACACAGCTCGACAGTTCCGAATGTTTAGAGGTAGCGTCACAAGCGATAATATTTATGTTCACGCGTAGTCGTGTTTGCTTTTGTGTGATTCGGCTCCGAATTCCAACGGTTTTGTCAGGACGGAGAGTCGTCCTCGAGCGATGAAACGATACAGTTCGACGCGTACTTTTGCGAGGGAACGAGCGGAGACTTCGTAATTCCGATCCTGTATTCTTTATAATTGAAATACATTACATTACACTACATCTTTTGGGGGCTCGTCCATTTTGAATCGGATAAAACGGATTCGGAAGACGTGTGTCGTGTGAACGAATATTTGAGTGACATTGCGAGTTTTGAGACGGTTGTGTGGCGAACGACGGTTGCGACGACGACGACGGCGATAATGAGGACGACGATAAGTGACGGCATACGTTTCGCGAGATCATGTTTGACCCTAACGCGCTTACAGTAGTGGAATTAAGAGAAAAGTTAAGAACGCGCGGATTGCCGATGGCAGGGTCAAAGGCGGAACTCATCACGCGTCTTATGGATGCTGATCCGGCTGGCTCGTGGATGGCGGAGGACGTGGAGCGGGAGCGTGACGGAGACGACGAGGATACTCGTATTGAGCGAATTGAGGTGAGAGACGATGCATGGCGACGGCAAGAGATCGAGTTCTATAGGCGCGAAAAAGAACTCGCGGAGCGCGAGCTTGAGCTAGACCGGCGCGAGATCGTGATGCTTTGCGACCAAAGACGAGACCCAGGGGCAGCGATTGTCTCGGACGCGGGAAGAGCGGCGGTTTCTCAGGAGCAGCCACGGGTGAGTCTCACGATGATGGGGGACTTGCTGAGCGATTTTGATGGTGTTTCGAGTGACTTTGGCACGTGGGAGAGACAATTGAGATTCGTGAAGATGACCTATCGATTAGAGGACGATGGCACCAAAATCCTCATGGGCATGAAGTTAAAGAAAAAAACGTTCGAATGGTTCCACTCGAAGCCGGAACACATAAGCATGTCATTCGAGACAATTTTAGAGAAGTTAAGAGCAATGTTCGACCGTTATGAAAGTAAACTAACGATACGGAAAAAATTCGAAGACCGCGTTTGAAAAAAAGAAGAGTCGTTTCATGAATACCTTCACGATAAGACAATCATGGGCAATCGCGTACCAGTCGACGAAGACGAATTGCTCGAACATATCATAGACGGCATTCCGGATGATACGTTACGCGACCAAGCACGCATACAAGGATTTTCATCAACTGATTTACTTTTGAGAGCGTTCAGCAAAATAACACTGCGGAATCGCAATGTGACTGGCGCGGATCGACAGGACAGGCGAGATGCCGGACCGGCGAGAGGTGAGCGGCGCGAACGGATCGTCGAGTCTGGAGACTGGAGCGGCAGGGGAGGTGGCGACGGCAGGAGAGGGACGCCAGGTGCCGAGCGCTGTTTCAACTGTGGTGCCCGAGAGCATATCAGCGCAAATTGTCCGACGAAGAATTTCGGTCCTAAATGTTTTGAGTGCGGTAAACATGGACACATCGCATTAAAATGCCCTAAAAAAATGGTGAACTGAAGAAAACTGTTATCGTAGCAGTTTCACAAATAGAGCGTAAGAAATATACAAAGGACGTGCTAATAAGCGATCGAATTGTCACCGCGTTAATAAATACGGGAAGCGACATATCAATAATGCGAGCCAGCGAACACGCTAGGGTGGGGTCACCGAAACTGCGCGCATCGGAGATGGAATTTTGCGGAGTAGGCGGCTATCGCGCGTCGGCTTTTGGCGAATTCCAAACAGAAATTATGATCGACAATTTTTCCTATTCGATGCTTGTTCGGGTCGTCCCGGATACCGTTTTACAGTACGGACTACTTATCGGCGCGGATTTTTTGGATACAGTAAAAATTAATTTAAGACAAGGCCTAATTTCCATTACTTCGATTTGCGATCAAGCTGTCGACGACAAGGTGCAGCCGGAGATATTCGCGATTGATGTACAGGACGCGAGCGAGGTAGACGTATCAAACGTACAAAGCGTTAAACATAGACACATTATAGCAAATCTGGTTGAAAATTACCGACTAAACAAAATACAAGAAGTTGACGTAAAAATGACGATTATTTTAAAGAACGACGAACCAATATATCAAAAAGCGAGACGGTTATCGCAGTTCAAAAGAGATATAGTTAACGCTCAAATTGATGAGTGGGAAAAGCAGGGTACAGTCCGACCTTCCACTTCCGATTTTGCAAGCCCCATTGTTTTAGTAAAAAAGAAAGATGGTTCGCATAGGCTTTGTGTAGATTACCGAATGCTCAATACAAAGATAATCAAAGATCGATACCCACTTCCTCTGATCGAAGATCAGTTCGACAGACTTCAGGACGCGAAAGTTTTTAGTACCCTCGATTTAAAGAACGGGTTTTTTCATGTACGTATGGAACAAGCGAGCATAAAATACACGTCTTTTATTGTTCCGCATGGTCAGTACGAGTTCCTCCGGGTTCCTTTTGGTCTGTGTAATTCCCCGTCAGTTTTTCAGAGATTTGTTAACACGATTTTTAGAGATTTAGTTAAACAAAGAATTTTATTGATTTATATGGACAACTTAATTGTACTTTCTAAGGACGAGGATGACGGATTGAAAAATCTTGAAACGGTTTTGGAAACAGCCGGTCAAGCCGGATTAACGATAAGTTGGAAGAAGTGTCAGTTTCTGCAACGAAAAGTAGAGTTTCTCGGATACGTGATTAAGCATGGAACAATACGACCATCCGAACGAAAGACCGGCGCAGTAGCGCACTTTCCTGAGCCTAAAAACGCGCGACAGATACAGGAATTTTTAGATCTAAGCGGTTATTTCCGCAAGTTTATTAAGGGATATAGTATAATTGCACGACCGCTATCGAACTTATTGAAGGCTAATGTAAAATTCCAATTTAGCGTAGTTGAAAGAAGCGCGTTTGAGCGATTGAAAAGTATATTGTGCGAGCGGCCAGTATTAAGCCTGTATCGAGTGGGTGCAGAGACCGAGTTGCACACGGACGTGTCTATGCACGGATTCGGAGCGATTCTTTTACAGAGAAATAGCGAGGACCGTTTGTTACATCCTGTGTATTACGCAAGCGGAAAAACGACGTCAGCCAAAGAAAAATACACAAGCTACGAGCTGGAAGTTCTCGCAATAATCAAAGCGCTCAAGAGATTTCGCGTGTATTTATTAGGCATAGAATTTAAAATTGTAACGGACTGTCGAGCGTTTGCGTTGACAATGTCGAAGAGGGATCTTTGCGTGCGAGTAGCTAGGTGGGCACTGTTGTTGGAGGAATTCCGGTACATCATTGAACATAGACCGGGCAAAAGCATGACTCATGTCGACGCTTTAAGTAGAAGCCCATTGCCAAACTGTCTGGTGGTGAGCGAATGCGACGAGGGATTATTGGCACGACTAAGGAAGGCACAAGGAGAAGACAGCAATCTCAAAGAAATTTTCAATACGATTGAGCGGGGAGAGTCGAGCAGTTACGTAACCTGAGGTGAAATCCTATACCGGGACACTGATGGCGATGTTCGCGTGGTGGTTCCAAAGGTCATGCGGCAACAAATAATTAGACGAGCTCATGAACAAGGCCATTTCGGGGTGATCAAGACGGAAGCTTTGCTAAAAAGAGATTACTGGATTCCAAGCCTACGCACTGAGGTCGAGAGAGTTGTGCGGAACTGCGTTGCCTGCATCCTGGCGGAGAGAAAGCATGGAAAATCTGAGGGTTTCCTAAACCCAATTGAGAAGGGCAGTGTGCCGCTGGACACATTCCACGTCGATTATCAGGGTCCACTACCGTCAACTAAAAAAAGTTATGTACATATCTTTGTTGTGGTGAATGGATTCTCGAAATTCGTTTGGCTGTATGCGACTAGGTCAGCGGGCGCGACGAATGCGATTGAACGTCTGAGAAGGCAGTCGTTTATATTTGGCAATCCGAGAAGAATCGTGTCGGACAGAGGCTCTGCATTCACGTCGGGAGAATTCGAGGAATATTGCCGGTCGGAGAGCATCGAGCATCGGTTGATCACCACGGGAGTACCGAGAGCCAACGGCCAGGTCGAGCGAGTGAATCGCACTCTCATACCATTGCTAACAAAATTATCGGCTCCTAAATCACACGAGTGGTATAAATATTTAGGTGTCGCACAACTGTGCTTAATGCGACATTACACAGGAGCATTGGAATGGAGCCTTTCCGCGTGTTGCTGGGCGTGCATCCACGCATTCGTGACAATCCCGATATCAAGCAGCTCCTTGAGAACGAATTTATCGATTCATTTAATGATGACCGAGAAGAGCTACGAGAACTGGCCAAAAGGAATATTGAGAAAGTACAGAGAGAAAACAAATCAAACTATGACAAGAAGAGAAAGGAGGCATCTCTATATCGCGAGGAGGATTTTGTGGCAATCAGACGCACGCAGCAAGGCCCTGGATTGAAATTTGCGCACAAATATCTCGGACCATACGAGATCATTAAGGCTCTGCGCAACCATTGTTACGTCGTACGCAAAATTGGAGAGCACGAGGGACTCCTCCAAACGTCATCAGCCGCAGATTATATGAAACCATGAATTGACAACGACGATCTCTCTAATACGTCAGAGAGTGAAGACGAGGAGGAGGAGAGTGAGCGGTCGGGACGACCACTCAGTCAGGAATGGCCGAGTGTGGAATAAATAACGTTGAATATAATGATACAAATATAAGACACAGCTCGACAGTTCCGAATATTTAGAGGTAGCGTCACAAGCGATAATATTTATGTTCACGCGTAGTCGTGTTTGCTTTTGTATGATTCGGCTCCGAATTCCAACGGTTTTGTCAGGACGGAGAGTCGTCTTCGAGCGATGAAACGATACAGTTCGACGCGTACTTTTGCGAGGGAACGAGCGGAGACTTCGTAATTCCGATCCTGTATTTTTTATAATTGAAATACATTACATTACACTACATAGCTAACGTCTCAAGAGTCATGTTAGCGCTGGCGCCTGTTTGATCTCTCACGTAAAAATAAAATTATGAATAGAGTACATCTTGTTATTATATATATGTATAATGTTACAACAATTTATCCATTTATTTATCCTATATATACGTACATTGCACCAAACATTTTTATGAATATATATATATATTTTTTACGAATGATTTTCAAGAATATTTTGTTTTGGGATATATATTGTAAGTTAACTAGTTTAAATATTTGCACGCTTCCTAGTTTAATCAAAAGATATATTTAGGAGACGAGGAAAGGTGGCAAGCGAGCGCGCAGATTGAACAAAGCGGATTAATTATAGGAAATATTAGATTGGAGCAGAATATCTAACACCAGTAATAATTAAAGTAAAGAACTGATATATTTAAAATATCTTCAAATATAATTAAACAAAAGACTTTCCGAATGACTCCCGTATACCGAACGCGTCTGATCCGTGATACTTTCCGAAGGAGAGTGTCGGCTCTCCCGCCGGTCTCGAGGTGGTTTGCTCTCGTGGAGCCGCGCATGCTCCTTGGACACCCGGTATTGGTGGCAGCAGCTGACGGGCTGACAAAGAACGGTAACAGACATGCGCGCGCGTAGCTTACAGTTCGGCCATCCTGTACATCTAACTTTGTCTCAAAGTTATTTCTCTTTTTAACAATCAAAATTTTATAATTAAGTGAGTGCGCGCTACATTTACACCGCAGTTACTTAACTATGGTTAGTTCAACTCAGGTACGTACACTTTTATCGCAATTATTCTAATAAATACATAGTAATATATGTGATTACGCATGTATGCGTTTGCCTCGGTATTTTAACGCAGAACATTTTGCAAAATTAGTATGTAACAATATTTACATTTCTTATTCTACTATATTATTATCTAAATATTGCAAACAATCATAAAACTAATTAATTATTTACAGGTGGTGGAATCCTTATCCCAGGTTTTATGCGGCCAGATGACATGATGGTGTTCATGGTTTTTTGTTTTAAATTGAAACCTGGTACGTCCTTAATTACATACCGATTAGATTCTAAACTTTTTGCCTCCAAGTACCCAGATAGCAATGGATGTATTATGGACGTACATTTTAAATCCAATTTATGTCCATATGTCCATGGACATAAATAGGGCATAAATTGGATGTCCTTTTTTTGGATATGAATCAAATGTCCTAAACAGTACATCCTATGGACATTTAATATATGTTCAAATTTAAATACTGATTTTTTTTTATATTAACGTTTAAAAAATATTTGCCTTTCGTTCCTATAAAATGTTTTAAAATATTTTTCAAAAATTCCTTTAATTTTTATTGAATATATGTCATTATATATTAAAAATATGTTATTAATAAATATATCACAACAAATATTTTTTAACATTTACTTATATATAAAAAAATGTTTGAAAATGTTTTTATAGTATCATTTAATGTTATAACTAAACTTATATATTTGAGAAATAATTTTTAATATTACAAAATCTGTTCTTTTAATGCCACGATCAAAATATATGTATATTATTATTATTATTATTAAATAATTATTGTATTTTATTATTAAATATTTATTTTAGTATCGCAATATTTTTTTACTATAATTATTTTTACACTAATGTTTAGTTTAATTATTTTTATATTAAAATTATTATTTTTTTATATACCAATTAAATATAATTTATTAATAATAACTTATTTTATTTAAATCTATAAATTTACTTTTATTTATTATCGGGGCACATGTCCCCGTCAGAATTAACGGTACTGCGTCTCGTCCTTGACGTCGCGGTACTCGCACGCGGTGATGCGCAAGACCAAAACAACCGCGAATCCTTATTATAGGATAGTGTAATGTTTGGGTCAGTGAACCTTTCCTTATTCGGTCGACGATTGTAAGCACGTATACATACACGTAGTGTAGTGCTGTGAGGTTGCGACCATTGCACAATCTATTGGACATTTGCTAGAAATTTATCAAGGTAAGACGTTTTACTATAATTATATAATAATAATTTTGTCACATTCACGCACACATCACATACGCACGCACACACGCACGCATAATTTCCTTCATTCATTATATAATTGATTGAACGTTTTCGTTTTCATATTCGTTTCCTATGTTCTATAATCTTTAATGATAATAATCTATACACAAAATGTTTTAGAAATAGATCGCTAAACTTTAAGAGCATATTCTACTCACTATAATGATAAAAAGTATATAAACATTCGGAACAGCTTTCTTTTCAAGTTATAAACATTTTTTATTTACATCGGGCAACATATATCTCGCTTCGTTTCATGAATTGTCCTATTCACTTTTTATTAGAAATAAACAAAAAGTTATTAGATGGATCTGTAATAATATTATAGAATCATTTATGATATTTGTATTATTACTGTGAAAGTACTCCGAAATCGTATTATCATTTCGTGTGACAAAATAAATATTTCGAGAATTTTTGGACGTCTTCGATAATATCTATGCGATGTCGATGCGACACGTGCATTAATGTGGAAGAAAATTATTTTCAACAATTTCTGTAATGAAATGTTACAGTTTCAAATGTTCTTAAAATCTGTTATAAAAGATTTATTAAAATCTGTTATTGTTTTCATCCTTACAGTAAATAAAATATGCTTTTTAAGTTTGGCGATTTATTTCTGAAACACCCTGTATACATGGGACATTCGTTACTAAATCAACGCTTTTTTCCGATTATTGTTTATTTGTTTTATTTTTTAAATGTTTTTGTACTGATTGCTAATAGCGTTATTTATAAATTTTTTAGATTATTATTTCTATCGATTCTCGAATTTTCAACGGATTTTCATCAATTAATTAAAGGTAGAAAAATATTAATAAATTTTAAATTTTAATATTAATTTTAAAAATGCCAAAAATAAGAAGAAAATATTATCGAAGAGCACAAGAGATAACTAATTTAGTAATTAATAATGTTCAAAATAAGAATTTAATGCCATTATTAGAAAGTACACCTTCAGTTTCAAATAATAATTTAGAGGATTGCAATAATTTTTATATCAATAATGATTTAGAAACCGTGAATAATTATAATTCGGACCGTGATCCCGATGATACAGAACATAATTTTGATAACTTTGAATCTACAAATTTTGTGAATAACTTTAAATCTATAAATTCCACTACTGATTTTCCAAATTCTATATCTTGGTTGCAAGAATGGGCAATTAAAAATAATATAACTCATACTGCGTTAAATGAATTAATATCTAATATGAAACTTAAATATCCGGAATTGTCCTAAAAATGCTCGCAGTTTATTAGGAACTCCCAGAAAAATCAATGTAGACGTCGTTGCACCAGGACATTACTATCATTTCGGTTTAAGTAATTGCATCGAAAGACTTTTATCGCGATGTTCTTTTCAAAATTTACACTGTATTGAAGTTAACATTAACATCGATGGCCTGCCATTATTCAAAAGTTCAAGTAGTCAAGTTTATCCCATTTTATGTAATTTAGTTGAAAATTACAATGAAGTTGATGTCATTGGAATTTATCATGGACATGAAAAACCCACAGATGCCAATGTATTTTTACAATCTTTCACAGAAGAAGCAAAAAATTTAACTATTCATGGTATAAAAATTAAAGATCACACTTATTCTTTTAAAATTAAATCTTTTATATGCGATGTTCCTGCTAGATGTTTTATTACTTATACAAAGGGTCATTCGGGTTATTACGCATGTTTTAAATGTACAGCTAAGGGCAAATATTATCTCAATAGAATGACTTATCCATATTTAAATAGTTGTCAATTAAGAACAGATAACGATTTCCGATTAAAATTACAAGAAAACCATCATATAGGTACATCAATACTTGAATCGATTCCTAATATAAATATGGTGAATGATTTTCCATCTGATCCGATGCATTTAATATTCTTGGGAGTTGTTAAAAAACTGATTTCTTTATGGTGTTACGGAAAACCTAAAACAAAGTTATCCTTTTGTCAAATATCTGAAATATCAAAGTTATTAGAACATCAAAAAAAATATATACCTTCCGAATTTAATAGAAAATCAAGATCTTTGTTTGAAAGTAAAAGATGGAAGGCAACCGAATTTAGAACTTTTTTATTATATACGGGATCTGTTGTTTTAAAATCTATTCTAAATCATGATCAATATTTAAATTTTTTAACTTTACATGTAGCTATCACTATTTTGTCTAATTCAAAACATATGGAACAATATTTAGATTATTCCAACTCCTTATTGCAATATTTTGTAGAAACATTTATTAATTTATATGGTAAAGAAAATGCATCGCACAACCTGCATCATTTATTACATATTTGTGATGACGCGAAAAAATTTGGAATTCTTCAAGAATTCAGTGCTTTTCCGTTTGAAAATTACTTACAATCTATATTAAAAATGATTCGTAAAAATAATAAAGAATTAGAGCAAATTGTTTGTCGTATAACTGAAAGAAACTATTGTATAAATTCTAATGTCAGAGTAAAATGTAACGAGCCTCAATTTTTAAAACCACATTTTAATGGTCCACTTATTATTAATTTTCATAATTGTAATCAATTTGGCAAAGCGGTGTTTAAACAATTTATTTTAAAAATAAATGAACCCGATAATTGCTGTAGCTTAAAAGACGAAAACATTATTGTTATTAGAAATTTTGTTGTAAATAATGAGGGCTTTTTCGTAATCGGAAATAAATATAAAACGCTTACAGATTTTTACACCGTACCATGTAAGTCGTCAAAATTAGGGATATATGTAATCAATGATATTGGAAATTTAGAATCCTGGGATTTAGGGCAAATTGCAAATAAATGTATGAAATTAAAATATAAAAATAAGTATGTAGTTTTTCCCTTATTACATTCAGAATATTTTTAAAAATTTTTCTTTTCTTGTGCTCTTCGCTAAAAAAATGTTAATTTTTTATATAATTTATAATAATATATAGATAAATATAATATATATATAATATACAATATAATATATAGAGGAAATAGGTTTGCAATTTTTGTGATAAGTTATTGAGTGTTTGCGCCTTTTCATATATAAATTGTAAATAGAATTTTTTGTTGGAATAAAATGCTCCTTAAATTTTTTGTTGAAATGTTTGAAGAAATGGAGAGATCATGGACTATAGTAAGGTTTATAGATGAAGATACAGTTGAAGCTGTCCCATCTACCTGGATTATCAATAAAAAATATTATTGGCCACCGTTTCACATGGAAAAAATTGTAGCGGCTATCAAAAAACATGCCGAACCAAATACATGTTGGCCTTCATATAATGTTATGACTTTCAGAAACAGCAGTTATGGTTAATATAAAATATTTAAATATTATACATTCCACATATACTTTTGTGATCAATAATATATGTACATAATCGTTATTTTTGTTATAATAATATAAATATATTTACTTGTATTTTCAAATAACTATAAAACAGCCAGGGAAAAAGCCAAAAAGGCTGAATTAACATCTGAATTAAACTCCGAGACTGATAATGATAACATTTCGAAAAGAAAAATTATCCCAAAGAAATTCTTTTCGTCATCAGATGAATCTACCGAAGAGTGCACTAAATTACGGACGCCTCCAATTATGAACACACAAAGTTCGTTTTAATATTAAATATTAATATATAATATACATAATATATATAATATAATATAAAAAATATATAATATATTATTATATTATATTTTAATGTATTATAAAATATATTTATGATATATTATTTATTTAAAACTTACTTCCTCCGATTTTACGAAATTTGTTTTACATAATTTAGTAATTGCATTAATAATATAAATTTTAATCGACTAATCTTAATATTCGAAAAACTTAATAAAACTTTGCTCGAAAATAAATAGAAAAATCAATATTTTAACATTTCACAATTGACATATCAGATCTTTCATGTCGTGTAGGGAAATATAATATCCTAATGACAGCAGCTAGTCATTCAATATCTTGAATTAAATCTATAATACAGAAGAACTTAACAGAAGTATTTACATAGAAAAACTGCAGTTGCAAAATTATGTAAAACAAATTTTGTAAAATCCGAGAAAATAGATTTTAAATAATTAACATATTATAAATATATTATAATACATTCAAATATAATATAATAATATATAATAATATATATATATATTATACATATAATTTTTTTAAATTGGCGAAGTCAATATTGTTAAATACAATTTTAATGAATCTTCAAGATTTAAAGAAATTGTATTTAACAATATAGTTAAAATGGGTCAATAAAAAAACTAATATAGGACAATACTTGATATGCTTTTCCAAAAAAATAGAAATAATGAAATTTAATTCTAAAACAGTTAGAGAGCCAATATTTTTATTATTTCAGAATTAGCACTGAATTTCCTATGTTATTATGTTCATTCATGCAGTATTCTATATATTTTATTATATATAAAACTAAAATACTAATAAAATTATTAAATTAATATAATAATAAAAGCTACTAAATTAAAATTATTATAAAATAAGTATATACTGATATTATTCAATATGTTTAGTTTGTGTATTACAAAGATTATATATGTAACTACTATTATTATTTTTTTTATACATAGAATCATTGAAAAGTACAAATTACGAAAATGCGAAGAGCAACAAATGTCAATCAAGATCAGTGGATCAATCATCCAATGAAGTTCCGAATAAACGGACGAAGCACTTACAAGATGGATTTTTGAATATTTCAAATATTTTGCAGGACAATGAGCACAACATACAAAATAATAAGACAGAAGATGTTGTCGACAATAAAATTGGTACATAATTTATATTGTTTAAAACTAACTTTATAATTTTTCATAGGTTTTGTCTGTGCTATCAGTAAATAACTGTAAAGAAATAATTATTAATTATTATTATACTGTTTATTCTATTTTTTGATATTATTATTATATTAACATTATTTTATCATTATCATCATTTTATCACCATCTTCTTTATTATATTTCATTATCTTAATCATTATTTTAATCAATAATTATATTTATATTAATCATGTTTATATTTAATCATATTTATATTTTATTATTTATATTTATTATTTTGTTATACAAAGAAATATTAAAAATGTTTTTGTGATTGCTTTCTTTGTCTGTGCACTTTATAAATAAAATGTCATAACTATACGTTAATAGCACGGACAAAAATCTATTCAATATACATATATTCTGAAATTACTATTTTATATATACATATATAATCTCAATGGAATGTTTAAAAAATTGGAATTTAGTAAGTAAAAAATAATCTTTACATTATTTTTGTTTTAATTTACAGTGCTTCAGTATTTTAAAGAAATTATCCGTCAGCAATCATACTTTAAGACCCAGTTATGGCAAATAGCAGATGATTTAAAAGATATGAAAAATGAATTGTTGCAACAAGTTCATCAACGGCCCAATGTAACTGAAAGAGAAGAGTCTATTTTTTCTTTTCCTCATCTTCCTTTTAATTCGGTGGAAGATTTAGAAGAGCACGTAGAACAATTTTTAAATCAACCGAATAAGTTCGAAATATCGGTAATAATAATTTATTAATTATTAATTTTTTTTAATGAGTTTTATTGGATTTTTAAAATTAATAACTAATTGTTTAACTTTTAAAATGTTAATTATTTACAATAGATCTTTATAAATATTTTAAAAACGATTACAGTTAATCTAAAATTCTAAATCACAAAATAAAAATTAACTTAGTAAATAAGTTAAAATTAAAAATAAAAATTTATTAAATTAAATTAATATATAAATTTCAAAAAAAATAAAATAGATTCTTTCAATTCCTTTTAATTCTATATTATTTATTACATTTTAAATCTAATTTGTGGTTATTAGAGCGATATATTATTAAAATTTATAATATAAAATTATATAGTAATATTAATAACATGTAAATTATTAAATTAATTGTTAAACATATTGTTATATATTTGTAATTTTCAAAATAATGTTTTTTAAAAAATATTTATTGTAGGTTAAAGAAGTATCCAGAGTAGGGGGAAAAAATCCTTACGAATTTATTAAGCGCAATTGTACTCGTTTGTTGACCAACGAGCTGGCTGAAAAATATAGTTGGCTAGGAGCAAAACAGAAAAGGAAATTTTGTCATTTAAAACTCGCTGACTTGCTAATTGGTAAGTATGTCTATAAGTAGATAATGTTATTTGTTTAATTTATTAATGTTATCTTATTTAAATAATTAATCTTAATGAAATCACATAAATAAAAAAATAAATTATTGTTTACAAGATGCTGATTTTTTTATTACAGTTTCCGGTCAAGATAGTAATTCCGAATATAACAAGAAAGTTTTAGAAGAAGCAGTTCAGAAATGGCTGCGAAGAGCTAAAGAAAGATTAAATGGTGAAAAGAAGAAGCAAGATAAACAAAGAACTGAAGAAGACTCATCATAACTATAAGAAGACTAATAACAAGAAGATTAATAATATTAATAAATTTTTGATATATTTTATCATATATATTTATATGATACATATGCGTAATAATTAACATTGTAAGCGTTCAAAGTTTTTTAAGTTAGATTTATTTCAAGATAAAGTTAAGATTTATTTTATAATATGTACGTATGTGATACTAATGTTTCCGTAACAAAATGTTCAATTTAATTTCTAGTTTTTAAATAAGATTTTTAATATTTCCAGTCAATGAAAGATAATATTTCTATGATATATCTTATACATATAAATAATAAGCCATACATATGTTAGATTTCCATATTATATATTATCTTTTATAATTAATATATATTATAATTATTCTCAAATATACAAATTGTCGGATGTCAACGCTCGTGAGTAGATAAAACATTGTAGTAAACTAAACATAAAAATCTTATATCATTTTGCTTTTGCAAAATAATGTGATTAATTTGAATATGTAAGCCAATGGGCGCATGGAAAGCGATAGTTTGGAATCTGTAGGCATAACATAGACAATAAAATAAATCGACCCCTACTATCTTTTTAGCCGATCTATTCTATTGTATATGATACCTACCAATTCCAAACTTTCGCTTTTCATTCGCTCATTGGCTTAAATATTTTAATAATATAACAATTATTGCGAATTTAGCAAAATGATATAAAACTTTTCTGTTCAGTTTACTGTATTCTACTTGCTCGCGAGTATAATTGGCACAATCTTTACCCTGACATCTTGTATGTAATATTGATCATTTTTGTATATTATATTATATATTTTTTTACATGTATATGTATAAAAATAAATATATAATATATAATAATTATTATATATTATTATATATATTGACAAAACAATATTTTCGGTACCAAACTTAAAAGTCAATAAATGTTTATATTTGAATAAATCAATTGTTTTAGTATTTTATTAGACTAGCTTTTCGGACCGCGCTTCGCGCGGTCCTCAAAGCCAGCCTTTCTATTCGGACCGCGCTTTGCGCGGTCCTCATATAGTCTATATTAAATCCGTTTTAACACAAAAAATTAATTCTTTTTTTGTATTACCGCAAACTACTTCCACATTTGTTGTTCGACTTTCACGAAATTTATACCAAAATAAATGTTTAAATTTTTTTGTGGATGACTACTATGTTATCTATTTCTTTCTCCCAGATATTTTATTTTCTTTTTTTAAGACACGCTTTCTCTCTCTCTCACTCTAAAACACACGCGCTCCCTCTCTCTCTCTTTAAGACACATGCTCTCTCTCTCCTTATCTCTCTCCCTCCCTCTTTCTTTAAGACACACGCTCTCTCTCTCTCTCTCTCTCTCTCTCTCTGTGTGTATGTGTGTGGGGTTTTTTAAGTTTACGCTTTCACCTACGCATCCACCCACACAATCGCATATTTATGAACGGATTTTTTAAAAAATTGGTACCAAAATGTTGCAAATTTTTGGCGACGATGTGGTTTTTTCAAGTGTTACACCTCCACCCACACGCATGCGCATTTATGGACCAATTTTCACGAAATTAGTACCAAAATGTTGCAAATTTTTTTGAGAAAGCTGCTGTGTGGTTTTTTTAAGTTTTATCCCACCCACGCATGCATCCACGCATTCACACATTTATTCACATACTTTTTTGAAATTTGTAGTTAAATTTTGTTGGAGATGGCTACTATGATTTTAACAAATTTTTATCATCCTATTCATCCACCCACGCACCCATGCACCCATTTGCATACGCATTTATTGACTTGGTCACACCAAGAAGTAATTTTTAAAAAATTTGTGTACGTATTTGTGATTATGTGTGCAATTCGTGTAAATAAACCTTTAATTTGTATGCAATTTTCACGAAATTAGTACCAAAATGTTGCAAATTTTTGCAATCACAAACATGTACACAAATTTATTTAAAATTACTTATTGGTGTGACCAAGTCAATAAATGCGTATGCACATGGGTGCATGGGTGCGTGGGTGGATGAATAGGATGATAAAAATTTGTTAAAATCATAGTAGCCATCCCCAACAAAATTTGAGTACAAATTTCGAAAAAGTCTGTGAATAAATGTGTGAATGTGTGGGTGAATGCGTGGGTGGGATAAAACTTTAAAAAACCACACAGCAGCTTTCTCAAAAAGATTTGCAACATTTTTGTACCAATTTCGTAAAAATATTGGTCCATAAATGCGCACGCGCGTGGATGAATGCGTGGGTGGAGGTGTAACAATTGAAAAAACCACATCGTCGCCATCTTCAAAAAATTTGCAACATTTTGGTACCAATTTTAAAAAAATCGGTTTATAAATATACGATTGCGTGGGTGGGTGCGTGGGTGGAGGCGTAAACTTAAAAAAATAAAACACCAGCTTTGTCAGAAAAATTTGCAACATTTTGGTACTAATTTCGTGAAAATTGGTCATAAATGCGTATGCGCGTGGGTGGGTGCGTGGGTGGAGGTGTAACACTTGAAAAAACCGCATCGTCGCCATCTCCAAAAAATTTGCAACATTTTTGTACCAATTTCGTAAAAATATTGGTCCATAAATGCGCACGCGCGTGGATGATTGCGTGGGTGGAGGCGTAAACTTAAAAAAATAAAACACCAGTTTCCTCAGAAAAATTTGCAACATTTTGGTACTAATTTCGTGAAAATTGGTCCATAAATGCGCATGCGTGGGTGGATGCGTGGGTGGAGGTGTTACACTTAAAAAAACCGCATCGTCGCTATCTCCAAAAATTTTGCAACATTTTGATACCATGTGTTCAGAAATATTGCAAAAAAAAAATTTTTTCGCAAAAACATACCCTCCTCTGAAGAAAAAAAATAAAAATAAAAAAATTAAAAAAAAAACCCACAGCAGCCACCCCCGAAAAATTTGCAACATTTTGGTACCAATTTCGAGACAATCGGTCCACAAATGCGGAAGTAGTTCGGGCACAGACAGACAGACAGACAGACGGACGGTGCTTATATATATAGATTAAATTAATCCCTCTCTCTCTTTCTCTCTCTCTCTCTCTCTCTCTCTCCCTCTCCCTCCTCAATATTATATATAATAATATAATATTATAAATAAATATTATGTAATATAATCATTTTCTGCAGTAAAACAGAAAGCTCGATGGGCAAGAGCCGGAAGAGGTACCAATTTAAAAAAAATCGGTTCATAAATATACGATTGCGTGGGTGGGTGCGTGGGTGGAGGGGTAAACTTAAAAAAATAAACCAGTAGTTTTCTCAAAAAAATTTGCAACATTTTGGTACTAATTTCGTGAAAATTGGTCCATAAATGCGCATGCGCGTGGGTGGATGCGTGGGTGGGTGCGTGGGTGGGGGTGTAACACTTAAAAAAACCGCATCGTCGTTATTTCCAAAAAAATTTGCAACATTTTGATACCATGTGTTCAGAAATATTGCAAAAAAAGATTAAACATACCCTCCTCTGTAGAAAAAAAAAAAAATTAAAAAATTAAAAAAAAAACCCCACAGCAGCCACCCCCAAAAAATTTGCAACATTTTGGTACCAGTTTCACGAATATCGGTCCACAAATGCGGAAGTAGTTCGCGTACATACATACAGACAGACGGTGCTTATATATATAGATTCGCGAGTATGTATCCCAAAATTACGTCCGTAATATGTCCGAAATGAGACCGTTTTCGACCTATTTTGGATTTATTATGGATATCGTTAATACGTCCAAGATGATCCAAAATAAGTCCAAAATAGGTTCAACAACAGTCTTATTTCAGATATTTTATGGATGTCCGAAGTTGTGTCAAGCGTATGTGATATGGATGTCCATCAGACGTCCGACGAATCTTATTTGGACCAAAAATAGATGTCCGACGTCCAGAAAGTAGACGTTCAATGGACATCCATTGAATGTCCATGTGCTATCTGGGTATGGACCTTTATAGTTAGGTTTCAACTTAGAACTTGCCCCTATTTTGTTTCGGTCATTTCTGATCATCACATAATCACCTTCTTTATATTTTGTTGGTTTAACGCTATGTTTATCCTTGTACATTTTGTTATAATTTCTAATCATATCAGTCGTTCGTAAAGCGGTATCGCGTCTAACACTCCTATCTGTTTCTAGATCATGGTCAACATCGTGCAAGGCCTTTGTGAGACGAGCTATTGCATGATCTGCATGGTTACGCTGTTCGTAATCCAACAAGAGTTTTGACGGAGTGGCCTTAATTGTAGAATGGTGCGTATTATTTATAATATACTGTATTTCGCTCAAATTCTGTTTTCACTCTATCTGAGAGTCTATGTGCTTTGTCAAAGAAGTTTCTAGAAATCTGTTCACCCTCTCTATCATACCGTTGGCCCATGGAGCCGCTACAGCCACTTTTCTATGTTTAAGGGGTAACACCACTCTAGCGGTCGAAAAAAAGACCTAACTTTGACAATTTTTTTTGAGAATATAATAAAAGGAATGGGAATTTTTCTTGAGAAGGTTTATTGAGCATATATTTAAGTATAGAAAAAAATTTTTTTATTATTTTTTTTATACAAAATGGCGACGAGAGAGACAATCTTCAAAATGACGTTTTTAAAAAACGCTTCCATTAGCGAACCAATTTCTCGTGAACTATAAGACCTAGAATAAAAAACCAAAAAAATTTTAAATCTACATACTATTGCCTATAGAAGTACGTAGGGATTTTTTATTTTATCAAATTTTGCAGAAACGGTGCACTTTTGAAACAAAAATTCAATTTTATGCCAAAAAATAAGCAGTAAATTGTTTATAAAATAAAAAGTTTACATTGAATCGAAAAACCCCTACGTACTTCTATAAAGGATGTAATTGTGAAGCTACTGTCAAATTTTCAAACTGATCCATGCAACCGTGTTGAAGTAATGTGTTCGCTAAGATTGAAAAAAGTGGTTTCGAGAAAAACGCGTTTAAAGTTTCACGAGCACTTAAAATGCTTGAAATTTATGTTTACCTTTAATCAGCGATGCCTGTACTGAAATACAAGTTTATTTTGGCAGTAGCGTACCCTGGTGATCTTTTGAGTAACTCAAGCATCTTCTGCACTATAAATAACAGGGCCACTTATTATCCTGAAAGGTAAAACAGGATGACAAAAGCGATGAATCCGAACGCGCCGCGTTAAGGCTCAAGCGGCGCTCCGTGGCGCTGCGGAAAAATCGTTGGTAGAGGCTTTTAAAAAATTTTTTTTACTATAAAACCAAGTGCATGTTATTTTTATGATGTTAAAGCATTGTTTAAAGCAAAAAAAAAAATTGATTTTTTCAAAATCCTAGAGTGGTGTTACCCCTTAATATTCTGATTCTGTAAATAATCAGTGAACTCTTTCGAAGTGAATGCGGAAGTTCTATCTGAAACCAACTTTACTGGCTTTCCAAAAATAGAGAACAGATTGTCCAGAAGCTTCATTGCCTCTTTCGCACCGGTAGATTTAGTTGAATATAGCCACGTCAATCTGGTGAATGCATCAATTATAAGCAAAACATGTTTATAGCCATCTACAGTTTCCTGAAGTGGACCGAAGTGGTCTATGTGTATCAATTCTAAGGGAGACTTTGGCAACGGATACAATTGAGTCTCGCTCTCCTGTCTATTGAAGGAACTGTTTGCGGTAAGACATATAAGACAATTTTCTATATAATTCAAAACGCGTTTTCTCATCCTGGGAAACCAATAATTTTGTTTGATACCAATTAACGTTTTTTCATAACCATTATGTCATCGTGGTGCGCTCTAAGTATATTTGTGACCATTGACTCTGGCACGACAAATCTCATTTCACCATCTATTCTTTTATAAACCAAACCATCTATAAGCGCAAACTTATCATTCTCTTCTAATTCTAATTCGCTGCTTATTTTAAAAATTTTAGGGTCTGCTAATTGAAGGAATTCAAGTCTTCGCTCCAGTGGAAATTCATCCACAAATGCAACGCTACGACTGAGGGCATCTGCGTGTACCATCCTATTACCTGGCCGGTGAGTAATGTCAAATGTGTAATTTTGTAAGGCTAACGTCCACCTAGCTATCCTAGGGTTCAGATTAGCTTTTTTGACTGCGTGTACTAACGCATTACAATCTGTAATTATACTGAATTTAATACCATACAAATATAAATGGAATCTTTCCACCAATCTCACAATTGCTAACATTTCCAGCTCAAAACTGTGGTAACGCGATTCAGCCGCATTAGTCGACTGACTGAAGTAAGCTACAGGGGCCCATGAACCGTCACACTGACGTTGGAGGAAAACCGCTCCTATACCTCCACTACATGCATTCGTATGCAACTGAGTCTCAGCCGCTGGATCAAATAGTCTTAACACCGGGTAAGATGTTAATTCTTTTTTAATATTTGAGAATGCTTCGACACACGCGCCATTAAATTCAAAATTTACATCCTTTTTTAGCAAGTTTTGCAACGGTTTGACTTTGAAAGCATAATTTTTTATGAATTTACGAAAATAATTGGAGAGGCCTAGAAATCTTTGTAACTGAATTTTATCTTTAAGCTGTCTATAGTTGTGCACTGCCTCCGTGTGCCGCGGACTTAACGTAATTCCCTCTGACGAGATTACATATCCCAAAAATTCTATTCTTTTTCTCAAAAATTTACATTTTTTAAAGTTAAGTTCGAATCCATATTTTTTTTAGTATTAACATGACTTCTTCTAAGGTGTCTAAATTTTCTTGTATTGTTTCAGCTGGGATTAAGACATCGTCGATGTAAACAATAACCTTGTCTTGCCTAATCAAAGGGTTTAGAATTTGAATAAGCCTTTTCTGAAATTCGGCCGGTGCCTTACAGTAATCAAACAGTAAGCGAATAAATTCAAATTGACCATCCGGGGTCGTAAATGAAAAATACTTAGACGAATTCTCGTGTACTTTAATCTGATGAAAACTATCTTTGAGATCTAGTAGAGTAAAAATTTTTTTATTGCTTAACTTGGAAATACATTTCCTCAATTATTGGAAAAGGATATTTTTGCTTGTGAACCCGGCTATTCAGAAGTCGGAGGTCTACGCAGAGCCTTAATCGACCGTCTTTTTCCCTAACAGGTACGACCCTGGCGCAATACGGTGATACGCTCGTCTTAATGATACCTCGCTGGAGAAGATCATCGATAATATCTCAGATTTGCTTCCGTTCCGCCATTGCGAATCGCCTAGGGGCATACGCGAATATCGAAGAATCCTTTATATTTACTTCTACACGGTAATCATCATTTACTGAAAAAATATTTTGTGTCTGAACTCTAGATATCAATTTTTCCAAACCAATTTTTGTATCCGTATCAAAGTCTATTTTGTATTATTTGTTTCAGCGTTTCTGTTTGCCCCTCGTCGACACACAATGGAAGCATCGCAAACAAGTTGACCTTCTCTTCCTGTATTTTCGCCACAGGATTATAGACTAACGTGAGTTTGTTTTCCCGCAAAAACTCGCGACCAATGATAACATCGCTTTGAAATGATTCGTTTTTTAGAACATATAAATTTGCTTGAAATTCTTTTCTTTTTAGGAATTCAAAATTTAACGTTACCTTAACTAACAAGGAAGTTCGGCAAGTGTAAAATTCAAAAAAATCTGAAACTTTGTATAAGTTTAGAGTAGATGAACCTAATCACGAAACAATTTTTTTTAGCTGCTAATATTCGGTTTTAGGGGTGCAGCATCCCCTTAAATAAAATCGGTGTTTACGTTTTCAAGCGAATATTGCCGAAATAATGAGAAATATAAAAAAATGTTTCCAGCAAAAGTTTTATGGTTTCGAAAGTTCTTTATAATGGCATGATCATATTTTGCAAAAATGTTTAATTTTTCAAAATACCCCCACCACGTATCTTTTTTTTTCATATTTAAATTTTTCTTGCAACTAAAATTAAAGTTTATTTCACGCCAAATTCAACTATATATAATAAAGTTGCGATCCGTAAACGTGTTTTTGAGAAATAAACTGAAAACATCTTTACAGGGTATGCTGTCAATTTTATCGGCCCGCTAATTTTGGCTACGACTTCTCTTTCTCCCCTTCTCTCTGTAATTTTTCGCAATACAAGATAACAATGAAACAGATGTTCGTAATAAATCTAATCACGTAACTGATTTTTGTATATTACACATTTTATAAATAATATAGTAGTTTTTACAAAAATAAGATATTATTTATTCTATATAATTGTTACAATAATGGTATTGTTCAAAGAAGTGTTCAAAACAGAAGTATTTTTTGCACCATGCACAACGTATAAAAGCCATTTTATCACAAATGCTACATTTCGGTATATGTTTTTTTTTTCTTTAAAATAACAGTAATTGATTGGATTTTCAAACTTTTCAGGCCGTGTTGATAAATAGCCACTTTTATACCAACTATATTTAAATAAATTTCGAAATCTTGGAGAAGAAAGTTGATTGTGTGCCAAAGACTGTAATTTTATAATGTTATTGCGTAAATGTAAATTTATATCGTAATTATTTAAAATAACATTATCAGAGAAGCTTCGAATAAAATTTTTCCAGATTCTAAAGCCAAAAACATCTAAAAGTTGTATAAAAGCAGTTGTTTTTTTTGGTATTGTTAAAATATTTACTTGTTTGTCTTTTGGTACAAGTTCTATTAACTGTTCCGGGCAATGGCCTGTCCATGAATCTAGCAACAGCAAACTTTTCTCTTTAGTATTCGGAAGATATACCTCTAAAAACCAATTTTTAAAGTGTTGGGTTGTGAGCTTTCCGGATTTTGAAGCCGCAATATAAACATTAGCAGGTCGAAAAAGAGTTTCTTCTACTCGTGGTCCAAACGATCCAGTAGTTTCTTTTAAGACTATATATAGAGGCGAAAGAAGATACCCGTCCGCAGATATAATTGGCATAATAGTATAACTATGACTTATAGAAGATAAAGATTGAACAGTAGCTTCGACTGTCTTTACTCCCATATTAGTTAAGGTTCTTCCAGAATGTATTTCTAGATTAAAACCGCTTTCATCTGCATTATAAGTTGATCCTTCACCAGTTATAGCAATATGTGGTTTTACATTTGTCACAAATTCTTCTGCATTTTGACGTATCAGTGCATCAGCTTGTAAATTAGATTGCGTTTTAAATTTTGTTATTTTACGTGATGTAATGCGATGAGCTTTTTTAAAATTCCATATCCACCAATGTCCTGCTTTAAATGTAGCAAAATTCACTTGCTTCTTTGCTTCTAGCGCCCACCTTCGCAAATCGATGTCATGAATAATAGATCCTCTATCAATAGTTTCTTGAAATTTTATTAATACATATTCGGCAATGAATATCAATTTGTCTTTGTTTGTCCCTCCACGCATTATATACTCCTGCCATCTGTACAATTGCGAAACATGTTTTACCTAAAAGAGAAAAAAGATCCAATATTTAAAAGATTATATCAAACACAAGAAAATTAATCGAATGCAGATGAACATGCGACATGAAACGTTGTTCCTGACTTTTGTTTATTATCCACTATGATATTCATACACGTTTATCTATATTTAGTTAGTATTGTACTTATTTTTTAATGAGAATTTACCTTTCTAAAACGATTCTGTACAACAGAAACGGATAAACGTCTTTTTTTTCCACTGTTCCAATATTCAACCGCTTTTTTTTTATAATTTAAATCTACACTTCCACCTTCGTCATCTACAATACAAACTTCATCTTCATAGTTATCTTCTTCAGCATGAGGATCATACGAATCTACAAACTGTACAGCTTGAGGTTCCGATGGATCATCAAAATCAAGTCCCCAATCATATTCAATCGTAATATCGTCTTTTAGAGAATCCCTTATTAAATTTGAAATTGCATCGTGGAGTTCTACTTCACGATGATTAACAGGAGTGACAGCGAGATTTGCAATGTGAAACGTTGTAATTAACAAATTTATAACGTTCGCCGTATTTATGGCCAACATTTTGACATAAATGCTTGAATAAATGTTATATGAAATTTTCCCACAGAAAGTATCACACGTACAATATATTAAATAACATGAATAAAATGCAAAAGCGGATGGCTTTTATACTAATTGTATAAGGACAACGAACATTAAAGATAGCCTTCCCATAATCTTCCCTTTTATTGCATCACATCAATCTCGATAATCTTTCAACCTTTCAACTATTCAAAGTTGATAACGTTCTCATAAATATAATGACGTACATAACAGGAAATATTACATATACGTTAGTGCATCCGTGTTTATTTCATTCTAGACGATAATCTTTAATTTTTTTTACCAAAGGTCTAAATCAAAAATTACTTTATCGATAACTTTGATTTTTCTCTTACGATATATTTTGACTACTATATTATTTATAAAATGTGTAATATACAAAAATCAGTTACGTGATTAGATTTATTACGAACATCTGTTTCATCGTTATCTTGTATTGCGAAAAATTACAGAGAGAAGGGGAGAAAGAGAAGTCGTAGCCAAAATTAGCGGCCGATAAAATTGACAGCATACCCTGTAAGGATGTTTTCAGTTTATTTCTCTAAAACACGTTTACGGATCGCAACTTTATTATATATGGTTGAATTTGGCGTGAAATAAACTTTAATTTTAGTTGCAAGAAAAATTTAAATATGAAAAAAAAAGATACGTGGTGGAGGTATTTTGAAAAATTAAACATTTTTGCAAAATATGATCATGCCATTATAAAGAGCTTTCGAAACCATAAAACTTTTGCTGGAAACATTTTTTTATATTTCTCATTATTTCGGCGATATTCGCTTGAAAACGTAAACACCGATTTTATTTAAGGGGATGCTGCACCCCTAAAACCGAATATTAGCAGCTAAAAAAAATTGTTTCGTGATTAGGTTCATCTACTCTAAACTTATACAAAGTTTCAGATTTTTTTGAATTTTACACTTGCCGAACTTCCCTTTAAGCCAATAACATCTAATTTTTGGTCTGATAAATTTCTTAAGTTGCATTTTGTACCAATCAACGATTTCGCGTCTGATTTTATGAATTTATAAAACACGCTCGCTTTTACGAAAGATACTGGGTTACCCGTATCTATTAACGCTAACAGATTTATTTTTTGCTCAGGTAGACTCACTCGGATCAGGGGATCGCCTACCACTAATTCCGTGGACGTTTCCTGGACGGCTGCTATCGCTGCGGACTCCTGGAGCTCCTCCAATACAGTCGCCGCCGCCAATGTCGCACCGGTTGGTTTTGGGGCCGCCCTGGGTTCCTTTCTCCTCAGGACCGGACAATCGAATCTGCGGTGGCCCTTTTCCTTGCAGTAAAAGCAGCTTGGCTCATCTCTGCACTCCTTGTGTGTGTGACCCTTTTTCCCGCAGTTCTTGCAGGCATCCTTGGCCTGCTTGTCCTTGAACTGCAGATGCAACTGCGACGTCCTCCGGTCTACCTCTGCCGTGCCCTGAGCGATGGTCCTCATCCTGTCGAGAAAGACGTCCATCGTGTCGGCCGTGAGGGACAACGCCGTCGCCTTCAGTGAAGTCTGCTAGATTCCGCTAATCAGAAGTTGGATCCGGTCACTCTCAAGTAGGTCCAATCTATGCATCATCGCAAGCTTGTCGATGGCATAGTCGTCGAAGGACTCCTTCGCCGGAAGCCACTTCCTTGACTCTAGCTTCTGCATAGATCTATAAAATGGTACCTTTCTATTAAATATTTTCAAAATTTCAGCCCGTAGGCTCCTCCAAGACTCTACCGCTACGTCACCCTGGGTGTCAAACCATCGACGCACCGACTTGGACAGCCGACTGGAGGCTGCCAACAGAGTTGCGCCACCATCCGAAGCTCCGTGCACCTGGGCGACCTTGTCCACCCGACGGACGTGCGTGGACGTTGTCGTCGTCAGCCCTGGCGAACTCAGGTATCTGGTGGGCCAACGTCTGCACTGCCGACCCTGAAAGCCAGGACTCCGTCGACCGCCGCTCCGACTCGCCCGCCGGTGATGATCGCATCGAACTCAGGTTGCTTTCGGTAAGCTGATCTGACTGCGGTTGCCTCGTTGCTTCACATCTCTGCTCCATTAACATTTGCACTATCTGCGTTAGTTGCTGTTGCTGCTGCTGCATCGCCGCTAGCATCTGCTGCAACACAATCGTCGAGTGATCCCCAGTACCGGTCACTGACGTCTTTCGCCCTTGGAACGGTCCTGGAATCTCGACTGCCTGCTGTTCGGTCGCGACGGATGGAGCAACGGCTTTCGAAGCGGACCCCGACAACTGATTGCCTGACGCCAACTGACGCAACTCCTGAGCCGGGCCGTGTTTCTCAAGGTGAGTCATGATTCGGTCAATCACGTCACTCCAGGAACCCGTGGTTGCTAATCCAAATTTCGCCGCTTCTGCTTTCAGCTGCTCAAGGTTGAGTTTCTCCAGGCCGGCTCTCTCCATCGTTAAACGAGCACGTGCTCTCACCATGCACGTATGTTACCGAACAAAGAAGTTCCTTGAATAAAGGTCGTTCTTGTTTTCTTCTGAAGGAATGTGTTTTTTTTGCTCCAGTTTTTTTTCCTTTCCGACCGCGTTCCGATAACTGTTTTCGCCGACGATTATCGCTTACTTTTATGCTCGGTCTTGTTAACTATTCTAATTAATCGTTCACTATTGTTCACTAACATCCCACTTCTGAGATGTAAGTTAACTAGTTTAAATATTTGCACGCTTCCTAGTTTAATCAAAAGATATATTTAGGAGACGAGGAAAGGTGGCAAGCGGGCGCGCAGATTGAACAAAGCGGATTAATTATAGGAAATATTAGATTCGAGCAGAATATCTAACACCAGTAATAATTAAAGTAAAGAACTAATATATTTAAAGTATCTTCAAATATAATTAAACAAAAGACTTTCCGAATGACTCCCGTATACCGAACGCGTCTGATCCGTGATACTTTCCGAAGGAGAGTGTCGGCTCTCCCGCCGGTCTCGAGGTGGTTCGCTCTCGTGGAGCCGCGCATGCTCCTTGGACACCCGGTATTGGTGGCAGCAGCTGACGGGCTGACAAAGAACGGTAACAGACATGCGCGCGCGTAGCTTACAATATATGTGTGTGTGTATGTGTGTGTAATATTATATATATAATTTTTTAAGTATGTTCTGGTTTTAAAAAATATTTTCGAAGCAAAATGATCTTGAAGAAAATGTTTCATGCAACCGATGAATATACAGGAGAAATAAGAAGGATTAACTTTCAATATAAAGGATAAAATTATCATATTCATGATATAACATTAGACATATGTAATTACATTGATATCTACTTATAATTTTTATATTGTTACGTGAGAGTTAAAAGACAGGTGCCGGCGCTTACATGATTCTTGAGACGTTAGGTATATGTCTCGAGAAAGAAAGAGATAGCAGATTCTTGTCTGCGCTCTTCTACCTGAACGTCGAGCCGCCGAGCGGTATATGTATGTACACATGGTTTCTTCGTCATGTGGGTAGCGGACGAATGTGACATTTCTTCGACGAGCATAGTTGGCTTTTTCCTAATCAAGATTTTTATGTTGCCACGCTCTCTTTCTCTCTTTCTCTCTCTATCTCTCTCTCAAATTTCTCGAGCTATTATACACACATATACATGTGTAAAGTATATAAATATATGTATGAAGATTTGCTTTGATTTTATTTTTATACAATAATATGTGTAAACGTGAAACAATAATCTGACTTAAAAAAAAATTCGATTTATAAAGTTCCTAAAAATAATTTTACTCCATTATTGTTATAAACAAAGGACCCCGCACAAAATAAAGGGAAACCGGTGTACAGTTAAATGGGCTGGGGATGGAGTATGTTATAGTTCAAGACATCCCGATGAAAAGTTGCAATGGGCACAAGCTCCGAAAATGGCCAGTTTTTTAGATAAAATGAGTCAAAAGTTGAAAATGTCGATGCCCGCAATTACTAGTATAAAATAGTGTAAGAAGTTATTTAACGATTAAAATATGTGATATAATAAAAGGCCAACTTAACGAGCTTATATGCTATTAATTGAAAAATTTTTATTTATTAATTTACGTCATACTATACAAAAGTTACGATAAACGTTTCGACTGTACGACAGTCTTTCTCAATATCCTAATAATATGTTAAAAAATTAATTTAGTCATTTCGACATCATAAATAAATACAACAATTATAAGATTATATGACGAACGCAGTACAAAATTCATGATTGTTGGCATGAGTTAGAGCGTCAGATGCTGTTATATTATGTAACGACACTGTGAACAAATTAATATATCCGCTCAAATATTACAATACATTTAGATTTTTAATAAATAGTATTAACTTACTTTTTTGTCAACGAACATAACACCTTTGTTAAAAAATTATTTCTTTTTACTTAACATAATCACAATGTGTACTTTTTTAAAAAACAAATCGATATCTGTATCTTACAATGTCGGCGCGCTGTATATATACCCAATTTTTAAGATGACGTAGACAATTTTTTTAGAATATCATAATAAGAACCGTCAAGACGCTCGGTGTCCTTTTTTAGGTTGATACTGTTGTTTTCTTCTTTAATATATATCATTTCTGATATCAACCTTTTATAATAATTCTTTTCATAATCTCGGATTTTTGTGTCGTTCCAATTGAAATTGTGTGTAAATTTTACAATATGATCAGAAACCACCGAGTGCCTTGCTGAATCTAATCTAATATTATTTTTATGTTCATTTACTCTTGTACCTAATTGTCTTTTTGTCTATCCTACATATGTAGCATCACAATTATTACACGAAATCTTATATATGACCCCCGAATTATTTTGGAGCTTATCTCTGTCTTTTTGCGTTTTTATGACTCTGTTTAATTTCTTTAGACATCTGTATCCTACTGTTATATTTGATTTCTTTAATTCTGATGCTACTAGTTCCGAGATTCTTTCAATATAAGGTATCGCTATGAATTTTTTATTATTGTCATTATTTATGATTTCGTTATTTATATCTTGAGTCATTTCTTTGTTTAATCTATTAACAATAAGGAACTTCAGTCTACTATTGATTTCTGAGAAAATGAGATCAAGAGGATAACTATTGCTCAATAAAATCTCTATGATTAATGTTAAATTTTTACTATGAAAACGGGGATGTGATAATAATATTGACCGGTCTACTAAATTATATATTACACTTTTTTTGTGGCATATAGGATGATTTGAATGATATGAGAGTGTTCTACCCGAAAATGTTTTTTTCTGAAACCAATCTATGTATATTATGTTATTTATAATTTTGAGTGAGATATCTAAAAAACTTATGCTACGGTTATCCTCTCTTTCTATTGTGAATTCTAATCTATCGTGACAATCATTAAATTTTTCTACTAGATATGTGACTTGATCTTCCGGCAAGCAAAGCAAGATATCATCGACGTAGCGATAGTAAAACCTTATATTAACCTTTATAGTTTCAAGAATCCTAGTTTCTATATCTTGCATGACAATATCAGCAATAATTGGAGATAAAGGCGATCCCATAGGAGTTCCATGTATTTGTTTATAGATCGTTTCGTTGAATGTGAAGTACGTTGAAGTCAAAATAAATTTAATTACATTAACAAACTCATTTTTGTCTATTGATGTGTGGTTTTCAATGTAATGCCATCTATTATTTATGCTGTCTATTGCAAGGTCCACAGGAACATTTGTGAACAACGATATCACATCCAAAGATACGATTGTTTCATTGTTATTTAATTTAAGATCAGACAAAGCGTTGCACAATTCAAAACTATTGTTAACATGACTTTTGCCTTTGGGTAAACTTGTCACTAAAATGTTGTGTAAATATGCAGCTAAATGATGTAGTGCTGTATTGACCGATGATACTATTACTCTGAATGGAACATTTTCCTTGTGAATTTTGGGCAAGCCATATGCTTTAGGAAGCACTGAATCACTGGAACTTAAACAATAATAGTCTTTTTTTGTGATCCATTCATTTTTTAACCATTGTTTTAAATTTTTGTTAAAGTTTTTTTCTATTTTTATTATTGGATTGTTTTTGATTGTCATATAATTATCTTTGTCATTTAATAATTCTTCAACTTTGTCTATATAAAATTCTTTGGTCATTGCTACGGTCGTGTTTCCCTTGTCTGCTCTTGTGAAAATGATGCTGGGATTTTGTTTACAAAATGTCATGGTTTTTTTGGACATAAAAGTAAGTTTGTCGTTAATTATGTCTTTCCTAGTATTGTTGTTTAAAAAAACAAAGAACTGTGGAATAGCTATGTTTCTTATTGTCGTGAGATTAGTTATGTTATTCGAATTGCTTTCTATGTCTTTAATGAATTCATGGACAGCTGTTTTTTTATCAGTATTAATAGGAAGGCTAAATTCACTACCTAATTGCAATAAATTTGTGACATCAGTTGGAATATCTACATCAGTCAAATTAATAAACCATTTATCATTGGTTTGTTCTAATGGATTAATAGTTCTGTTTATAAAATTTGTTGCGTTAATGTGGTTATTAATATATTTATTATTTTGAGAGTTTACACTATTTTTCTCTGAACAAGAAAAAACTATGGGTTTAATATTATTATAGTAATCCGATTCTTTTTTTGCAATAACCAAAAGAATTTTTTCTTATGTAAGTAATGTAAGTTTAAAATTTGTTTTTTGAATAATCTACTATGGTGGTTATAAATCTCTTGCCATACCTGGGATGGGATGTTGTTATTTAATCTTTGTGTAAAGTATCTTATGTTTTTGTTAAAATACCCTATTTGTCTGTGCAAGTCAAATATCTCTATGTTTAATATTTCCATTCTAAATTTATGCAACACACTGTCTAACCTTTTTTTTGATTTATAATGACATACGTTAATATTACTATTGTCTGATAGATGCTTAGGTAAAACTCTGAATGTCCTACATTGTTTTAAAAATATTAATTTGGACACAGTTCTTATTTTGCCATAATTCGCCCCTAGCCAAGATTTTAAATCTTCAAAGCTTTGTTGTCCATAATTATGTTGTACAAACTTAAAATTAAATTGGTGGAACTTAAAAAGTGTATAATTATTACGCATTGTAAGGCCAGCGTGAATTAAATATATATATTTTATAAATTAAACTTCGGCTCGTATACAATTAAAATATGTGATATAATAAAAGGCCAACTTAACGAGCTTATATGCTATTAATTGAAAAATTTTTATTTATTAATTTACGTCATACTATACAAAAGTTACGATAAACGTTTCGACTGTACGACAGTCTTTCTCAATATCCTAATAATATGTTAAAAAATTAATTTAGTCATTTCGACATCATAAATAAATACAACAATTATAAGATTATATGACGAACGCAGTACAAAATTCATGATTGTTGGCATGAGTTAGAGCGTCAGATGCTGTTATATTATGTAACGACACTGTGAACAAATTAATATATCCGCTCAAATATTACAATACATTTAGATTTTTAATAAATAGTATTAACTTACTTTTTTGTCAACGAACATAACACCTTTGTTAAAAAATTATTTCTTTTTACTTAACATAATCACAATGTGTACTTTTTTAAAAAACAAATCGATATCTGTATCTTACAATGTCGGCGCGCTGTATATATACCCAATTTTTAAGATGACGTAGACAATTTTTTTAGAATATCATAATAAGAACCGTCAAGACGCTCGGTGTCCTTTTTTAGGTTGATACTGTTGTTTTCTTCTTTAATATATATCATTTCTGATATCAACCTTTTATAATAATTCTTTTCATAATCTAGGATTTTTGTGTCGTTCCAATTGAAATTATGTGTAAATTTTACAATATGATCAGAAACCACCGAGTGCCTTGCTGAATCTAATCTAATATTATTTTTATGTTCATTTACTCTTGTACCTAATTGTCTTTTTGTCTGTCCTACATATGTAGCATCACAATTATTACACGAAATCTTATATATGACCCCCGAATTATTTTGGAGCTTATCTCTGTCTTTTTGCGTTTTTATGACTCTGTTTAATTTCTTTAGACATCTGTATCCTACTGTTATATTTGATTTCTTTAATTCTGATGCTACTAGTTCCGAGATTCTTTCAATATAAGGTATTGCTATGAATTTTTTATTATTGTCATTATTTATGATTTCGTTATTTATATCTTGAGTCATTTCTTTGTTTAATCTATTAACAATAAGGAACTTCAGTCTATTATTGATTTCTGAGAAAATGAGATCAAGAGGATAACTATTGCTCAATAAAATCTCTATGATTAATGTTAAATTTTTACTATGAAAACGGGGATGTGATAATAATATTGACCGGTCTACTAAATTATATATTACACTTTTTTTGTGGCATATAGGATGATTTGAATGATATGAGAGTGTTCTACCCAAAAATGTCCTACAGATGTAGGACAGACAAAAAGACAATTAGGTACAAGAGTAAATGAACATAAAAATAATATTAGATTAGATTCAGCAAGGCACTCGGTGGTTTCTGATCATATTGTAAAATTTACACACAATTTCAATTGGAACGACACAAAAATCCTAGATTATGAAAAGAATTATTATAAAAGGTTGATATCAGAAATGATATATATTAAAGAAGAAAACAACAGTATCAACCTAAAAAAGGACACCGAGCGTCTTGACGGTTCTTATTATGATATTCTAAAAAAATTGTCTACGTCATCTTAAAAATTGGGTATATATACAGCGCGCCGACATTGTAAGATACAGATATCGATTTGTTTTTTAAAAAAGTACACATTGTGATTATGTTAAGTAAAAAGAAATAATTTTTTAACAAAGGTGTTATGTTCGTTGACAAAAAAGTAAGTTAATACTATTTATTAAAAATCTAAATGTATTGTAATATTTGAGCGGATATATTAATTTGTTCACAGTGTCGTTACATAATATAACAGCATCTGACGCTCTAACTCATGCCAACAATCATGAATTTTGTACTGCGTTCGTCATATAATCTTATAATTGTTGTATTTATTTATGATGTCGAAATGACTAAATTAATTTTTTAACATATTATTAGGATATTGAGAAAGACTGTCGTACAGTCGAAACGTTTATCGTAACTTTTGTATAGTATGACGTAAATTAATAAATAAAAATTTTTCAATTAATAGCATTTAAGCTCGTTAAGTTGGCCTTTTATTATATCACATATTTTAATTGTATACGAGCCGAAGTTTAATTTATAAAATATATATATTTAATTCACGCTGGCCTTACAATGCGTAATAATTATACACTTTTTAAGTTCCACCAATTTAATTTTAAGTTTGTACAACATAATTATGGACAACAAAGCTTTGAAGATTTAAAATCTTGGCTAGGGGCGAATTATGGCGAAATAAGAACTGTGTCCAAATTAATATTTTTAAAACAATGTAGGACATTCAGAGTTTTACCTAAGCATCTATCAGACAATAGTAATATTAACGTATGTCATTATAAATCAAAAAAAAGGTTAGACAGTGTGTTGCATAAATTTAGAATGGAAATATTAAAAATAGAGATATTTGACTTGCACAGACAAATAGGGTATTTTAACAAAAACATAAGATACTTTACACAAAGATTAAATAACAACATCCCATCCCAGGTATGGCAAGAGATTTATAACCACCATAGTAGATTATTCAAAAAACAAATTTTAAACTTACATTACTTACATAAGAAAAAATTCTGTTGGTTATTGCAAAAAAAAGAATCGGATTACTATAATAATATTAAACCCATAGTTTTTTCTTGTTCAGAGAAAAATAGTGTAAACTCTCAAAATAATAAATATATTAATAACCACATTAACGCAACAAATTTTATAAACAGAACTATTAATCCATTAGAACAAACCAATGATAAATGGTTTATTAATTTGACTGATGTAGATATTCCAACTGATGTCACAAATTTATTGCAATTAGGTAGTGAATTTAGCCTTCCTATTAATACTGATAAAAAAACAGCTGTCCATGAATTCATTAAAGACATAGAAAGCAATTCGAATAACATAACTAATCTCACGACAATAAGAAACATAGCTATTCCACAGTTCTTTGTTTTTTTAAACAACAATACTAGGAAAGACATAATTAACGACAAACTTACTTTTATGTACAAAAAAACCATGACATTTTGTAAACAAAATCCCAGCATCATTTTCACAAGAGCAGACAAGGGAAACACGACCGTAGCAATGACCAAAGAATTTTATATAGACAAAGTTGAAGAATTATTAAATGACAAAGATAATTATATGACAATCAAAAACAATCCAATAATAAAAATAAAAAAAGACCTTAACAAAAATTTAAAACAATGGTTAAAAAATGAATGGATCACAAAAAAAGACTATTATTATTTAAGTTCCAGTGATTCAGTGCTTCCTAAAGCATATGGCTTGCCCAAAATTCACAAGGAAAATGTTCCATTTAGAGTAATAGTATCATCGGTCAATACAGCACTACATCATTTAGCTGCATATTTACACAACATTTTAGTGACAAGTTTACCCAAAGGCAAAAGTCATGTTAACAATAGTTTTGAATTGTGCAACGCTTTGTCTGATCTTAAATTAAATAACAATGAAACAATCGTATCTTTGGATGTGATATCGTTGTTCACAAATGTTCCTGTGGACCTTGCAATAGACAGCATAAATAATAGATGGCATTACATTGAAAACCACACATCAATAGACAAAAATGAGTTTGTTAATGTAATTAAATTTATTTTGACTTCAACGTACTTCACATTCAACGAAACGATCTATAAACAAATACATGGAACTCCTATGGGATCGCCTTTATCTCCAATTATTGCTGATATTGTCATGCAAGATATAGAAACTAGGATTCTTGAAACTATAAAGGTTAATATAAGGTTTTACTATCGCTACGTCGATGATATCTTGCTTTGCTTGCCGGAAGATCAAGTCACATATCTAGTAGAAAAATTTAATGATTGTCACGATAGATTAGAATTCACAATAGAAAGAGAGGATAACCGTAGCATAAGTTTTTTAGATATCTCACTCAAAATTATAAATAACATAATATACATAGATTGGTTTCAGAAAAAAACATTTTCGGGTAGAACACTCTCATATCATTCAAATCATCCTATATGCCACAAAAAAAGTGTAATATATAATTTAGTAGACCGGTCAATATTATTATCACATCCCCGTTTTCATAGTAAAAATTTAACATTAATCATAGAGATTTTATTGAGCAATAGTTATCCTCTTGATCTCATTTTCTCAGAAATCAATAGTAGACTGAAGTTCCTTATTGTTAATAGATTAAACAAAGAAATGACTCAAGATATAAATAACGAAATCATAAATAATGACAATAATAAAAAATTCATAGCGATACCTTATATTGAAAGAATCTCGGAACTAGTAGCATCAGAATTAAAGAAATCAAATATAACAGTAGGATACAGATGTCTAAAGAAATTAAACAGAGTCATAAAAACGCAAAAAGACAGAGATAAGCTCCAAAATAATTCGGGGGTCATATATAAGATTTCGTGTAATAATTGTGATGCTACATATGTAGGACAGACAAAAAGACAATTAGGTACAAGAGTAAATGAACATAAAAATAATATTAGATTAGATTCAGCAAGGCACTCGGTGGTTTCTGATCATATTGTAAAATTTACACACAATTTCAATTGGAACGACACAAAAATCCTAGATTATGAAAAGAATTATTATAAAAGGTTGATATCAGAAATGATATATATTAAAGAAGAAAACAACAGTATCAACCTAAAAAAGGACACCGAGCGTCTTGACGGTTCTTATTATGATATTCTAAAAAAATTGTCTACGTCATCTTAAAAATTGGGTATATATACAGCGCGCCGACATTGTAAGATACAGATATCGATTTGTTTTTTAAAAAAGTACACATTGTGATTATGTTAAGTAAAAAGAAATAATTTTTTAACAAAGGTGTTATGTTCGTTGACAAAAAAGTAAGTTAATACTATTTATTAAAAATCTAAATGTATTGTAATATTTGAGCGGATATATTAATTTGTTCACAGTGTCGTTACATAATATAACAGCATCTGACGCTCTAACTCATGCCAACAATCATGAATTTTGTACTGCGTTCGTCATATAATCTTATAATTGTTGTATTTATTTATGATGTCGAAATGACTAAATTAATTTTTTAACATATTATTAGGATATTGAGAAAGACTGTCGTACAGTCGAAACGTTTATCGTAACTTTTGTATAGTATGACGTAAATTAATAAATAAAAATTTTTCAATTAATAGCATATAAGCTCGTTAAGTTGGCCTTTTATTATATCACATATTTTAATTGTATACGAGCCGAAGTTTAATTTATAAAATATATATATTTATTTAACGATGTTATTCGAATGTATTTGTAATACATGCCTATACACACGGTACGTATATGTATACAAACTACCGTCGGCATTAGCGTCACCCAATGTGCACCACGTGGAGGTTGCGCGATCGGATTTGCACATCATTTGGGCCCTGATAAGGGCCATTTTTTGTCATTGAAACATTGAAAATGGTTCAATAACTTCTCCTTCGATTTCTTCATCTTGATTATATCTATTAGCAGCGTCTTTTATGTGATTAAGTAATGTGACGCTGGGATATTTAATATTAGGTTGATGTCGTGCGTATCCTAAAAACCAGAGAACACTTGCAACATGAGTACATAAACCCAGTGTTCGTGAACCTGATACACAAGTACAGTAATAACCCGTTATGGGTTCATTATTTTCATCTCCATGAGGTCTGTAAGCAATCCATAATTGATGCTTCGTTGCATTGCGAAATCGAGAGTACACCCGAACTCTAAGAAGGCCAGCTTCATTTCTGTGTTCATCAAGTTCAAATACTTCAGATTCATCGCGCACCAGTTTGTCTTGAATATACGCAGGTGCTAAACGTATCTGATAAATACCGACAGTTAACTCTTTCAAGAAATCGATGTCAAGTCTTGGAAAATCAAGAATCTGATTTTCATTTAAACGATTCCACATGGCATTTCTTCTTGCCAGATGCTCTGTTTCAACTCTCAGTCTCAGTGTATTTTCAGATCTTGCCTTTTGAAGCATTTGTTCAGCAAGTTCCGCGGTAGCTCCATCCATTAGTATAACGTCTCGGTACCTATTGATTATTGCTCCAGCAAAAAAAAGCGGGGTAAGATATCATATTCGCCCCGCTCACGTATATCTTTTTTAAATGATAAAAATAAATAAATCCATCAATATAAATTTAACATATATAAGACAGGCAATAAGAGCCAAATCGCGGATGACAGTGCGTTATCCTAAACGAAACTAAATTTTTTTTTTTCGTTAGAATTAAATACCTGTGCACAAGGCACCAAATTTTACTTGGACACGGCCAAGATATAAAATTGGAATAATCTCTACAAGAGATTTTTAATTCCATATATCCCCTATTCCCCCTAAAGAAATAAATGCGAGAGAAAAATATAGATCCGAAAGTCGCAGAATCGGGAATCGAACCCGAGACCTTTCGCTTGCCGGGCGACTGCTCTTCCAACCCTGTTCCATCGTGTACTGCTATCTGTACGCGGCTCGCAGTAATAGCGCGAGATAACAGCTGACTTACAATTAGCACGTTGAGTCTAGACAGACTGTGTACATACGTGTAGTGAAAGCTGTATAGTGTTTATAGTAGTAAGTGTATAGAAGTGTTTAGAAGAGTGTATACAAGTAAAAGAAAAATATATTATAAAAGTGATGGGAAGAAAATACGACAAAACACATTTGCTCTCACTCGCCGCAGGATGTCGCGAAAGAAAGGATGGATGAAAAGGTTTGTAACACCATTTTAAATTTAGGTGTCCGAAAATTCGCAGAACACCCTGGGAAGGTAGAGAGTGTTATCTGAACAGAAAAGTTCTGTATCATTCTGTATCATTCTCTACCTTCTCGAGTGTTCCGCGAATTTTTAGACACCCTGTATAGAACTTGGGTTCGGCGAAGCAATCTGAAACGTCTGGATGCTCTTTTGACTAATTCTGTTATTTATTATATATAAATTTATTAGTGATGTAAAAAATACTTTGAAAAAAAAATATTTTTAATACTTTTTTTCTTACATTAGATTTATACAGAGTGATCAGAAGTCCAAAAAAGGTGGAATATTTCATGATTAATGCGATTTTGAAAAAAATATTTTAAACTAAATTCGTAAAAATTAAACAAGGCGTATCATAATTTTATAACCCAATTATATTGTACTTTATAGTTTTTTAAATTTTAATGAAAATAAATTAAACTTACAATATAATTATATATAATAAATTATAGATAAATAGGCTAAAAGTAAAATTACACTTAAAAATACTGTGGCCTGAAATTTGCCAATCAGTGTATTGTAATAGAACAAAAATAGAGTAAAGAAAGAGACAACGTCTGCAACGTCTTAGATTTGCTTTGCCGAACCCAGACAGAGTATTCCAATGTATTCCAAGCTTTGAGTGCGTAAAGAATAAAAAAAAATTTTATAATTGTTGCAAAAGCTATAGCCGGGCAAGCATAGTGCCCCCAACTAGTTTCTAAATGACATTTGGCTTGTCATTTTCTAACTATAAAAAACAATTTTTCCTAGTTTTGCTCCCTAACTCTAATGTCTAGAGAGAAGATTATTTTTATTTCTTTTCTCTATCGCAAATATTTTACATTATCACACATCAATTTTTTGCTAAATTCTAATAAACCAAAGACACCAAAAAAATTTTTTATATTTTCGAATAAGAACTCAATTAAAAATTTTAAATAAAATAAAGAAATGGCCTTTTCAGTACGTTCCTTTCGAGGTTCAATCACAAAACTTTTACAGAATATTTTGTCTTTATGTCTCAATACTCTCAAATTGTTTCAAATTTTTCGAGTTGGTGCATCATTTAAAAAAAAATAAAAATTACTTTTTTTTGCATTATTTCCAAACATTATTTATTTTTCTTATAACAATTATAGTTTTGATCATACATAAAAAATATAAAATTATATTTACACAAAAATTACAGCAACTTTTACAAAAATGTAATCGAAAAGTAAATTTCTATATGAGAAGAAATTAGCTCTTTTAAATTTTTTAATATAATGCTAAAAAATAGTTTTCATTCTTTTTAAAATATTCCAACAACTTGAAAAAAATTTTAAACTTTGAAAGTATTCAGACATAAAAAAAAGAATATTCTGTAAAAGTTTGGTTATTGAACCTCGAAAGAAACATTCTGAAAAGGCCATTTCTTTATTTTATTTAAATTTATCGAGTTTTTATTCGAGAAACCAAAAAAATATTTTTTTAGTGTCTTTGGTTGATTCTGCAAAAAATTTATGTGTGATGATGTAAAATATTTGCAATAGAAAAAAGAATTAAAATAAAAATAACCTTCTCTCAGGAAATTATAGAGTTAGGGAGCAAAACTTTTGGAAACATTGTGTTTTTTACAGTTAGAAAAAGACAGGCCAAATGTCATTACGAAACTCATTGGGGGCACTTTTATAATAGCATGCTTATCCAGCTATGAACTTTGCTCATTTTTGCTTTATTTTAAAGAAAATAAAGCCATGTTGGTAAATTCATTCAAATATGCACATATTGTTACATGTATAATTAATTTACTTGTACACTTCTAATGAGTAACAGACTAATTTTAAATAAAAAGAAAATAAAATAAACGTGTTCGTGATTCGAGGGTTTTTCACTCGAATGTCGTGAACGCGTGCGGCGGGTTCCGCTCCGCGAGAACGCGGGATGAATGTGCGATGAGAGAGAAGGCGGTATAGCGTTGAGAAGGAGCGAGAGAGACAGAGTGATATAACGTTGAGCAGGAGCGAGAGAGACAGAATGATAGTAGACCGCGACTGCGAGACTGAAGATTAAAGACGGGAGCGAGAGAGAGTAACAGATTTATAAAATGCACAATTGTTTAATCAAATTAACAAAACTGTCATTTATTCACTTTGTCCGTGTTAAGTATAATGCTGGAATCGTATCACTGATGCGACACTTAGATAGAGTTCCGCGTTCCCGTTACTAACGATAAGTCCGGCCAAGTTGTTCTAATTTTGAAGGTGCGGACGCGATCTCGATCGTATGATTTCTCGTTAGCTTCTGACAAAGAATCGGCGGGAACGCCGGTTTGCTCCTCAATTTGCCCATACGAGAAGAAGCAAAACAGTTTGACCGGGAAACGCTTCAAGGTTTTTCTGCGTGCGAAAGTCGGGATAGAATAACGAATAAACAAGAGACGTCGAAAACAAGTCAACGGATATTTTCGCGAACGAGAATCTGTCGACGAGAGTCATGCCAAAATATTTAATTTTTAAGACGATAATCACAAAGGACAGCCGTTACTGCGAGGCTGACACGAATAACGCGAGTAATTTGAAAATATTGACACAATAAGCAAGATCGAACGACTTGGCGGAACGACAATTTGAACGACATAAATTTACAGAATAGACAGACTCGAATTTAATAAACGTGTTGACGGTCCTTAACATACCGCTCGCCTCGAAACTATCGTTTCGAAATATATGCTATGGGTACAAAACTAAGAGAACAGTTAGAAGGATTTAACGAGGCGATCGGAATGTTGAGGGTACGTATGATTTCCTTTGAAATCGGGAGCATGAAGTCGCTTTACGTCGGAGGCTCCAGGCTCTCGATATCGATTGGAAGCAGGCATAGCTTATTAATTGGTCGCTTATACTCGGACGCCGCAGTCTTCACCGTGACAACGCGAGTTAATCCGTCTTGACCCGTGTGACATCGTAGTACGCGAGCGAGCTCCCATTTGCAAGGGGGGAGTAGAGGGTTACGCAATAAGACGAGTTGACCGACGCGGATCTCGGTTTTAGCAGTTTCCACTTGACGCGCTGTTGTAACGTATTTACATAGTCGTCAAGCCATAACTTCCAGAATCTTTCTGAGATCTGGCGCACGAGTTGCCAGCGCGACAGTCTATTTTCGCGAAGATTCAAAACGGAAGTTCGGGAACTGCGGTCAGGGCCGAGCCGATCAAAAAAAGCTCGGGAGTTAACGGTTCATAATCGTCGACCGAGTCGTTGAGAGGAGCGAGCGGTCGGGAATTGAGACACGCCTCCACATTGCATAAGACTGTTGAGAATTCCTTAAATGTGAGAGTATGAGCCCCAATCACTCGACGGAGATGGTGCTTTACACTCCGTACTCCCGCCTCCCATAATCCGCCGAAATGAGGAGCGGAAGGTGGCATAAAGTGCCACGTGATTCGATCGGAAGCGGTTCGATTGAGAAAGTCCGGGTCTCTGATAGCCGCGCGAAACGCGGCGGTAAGCTCGCGTTCGGCGCCCACGAAATTTGTGCCATTATCTGAATACATGGCCGAGGGCAGGCCGCGTCGAGCGCAAAATCGAGAAAACGCGCCGATAAACGTTGAGGTTGAGTACCCTCCACGAGCTCCAAATGAATGTCGCCATGCAAATAAAAATCGCGATATACGCTTTTCGTGACGGGATTCCGCGACCAGACAAGGATCGTACGAGCACCGGACCAGCGTAATCCAGTCCGCAATTGAGAAAAGCGCGTGCGGGAGGAGTCACCCGCACGCGAGGCAGATCACCCATCTGTTGGAAGGGAATCGTGGCCCTTTCTCGAGTACAAATAACGCAGCGAAAAATAGTGAGTTTTGCGAGACTTTGGGCGCGAAGTACCCAATACTCGCGTCGTAGAGTAGCGAGCGTTAATTGTAGACCTGCGTGTAGAGATTTTAAATGCACGTGATACAGAACCAAAGCGACTAGCGGATGTGAGGCGAGAATAATCGGGTGTTTAACGGAAAAGGAAAGCGGCGCGTGCGAAAGCCGCCCGCCAACACGGATTAATCTATCCTCGCCGAGGAAAGGGTTGAGCGACAGAATCGAGCTTTTTGAGGATATGGCTCGTTGACTTGTGAGCGCAGCGAACTCGAGAGGGAAAAGCTCTTGCTGAATCCGTCCCAGAACAAATTCTTTCGCGAGTTGACATTCGCGGGCTGATAACGCTAGCGTGTTCTCATTAACGTCGTCAACGGGAATCGACTGCCTCCGAGTTTTATTGATGAAGCGCATTATATACGCTGTTACGCGAATTAACCGAGGCCACGACGAAAATCTCATCGTAAAGTCGCAGTCAAGTGCCGTCGAAGCTAAATGAGACTGAATACTCTCCTTTTGTTCGATTTGAGTATTGAAATTGTGCGATCGAGAAGCCGACGGCTCGTCGATCGGGTAACGCAACCATGCTGGGCCGCACCACCAGAGTGGGTGAGTTCGAAGGAGAGACCCGGCGATTCCGCGAGATGCGCAATCTGCGGGATTTTCATCGATGGGAACGTGGTTCCACACCGCGTTCGGAACGCGCGATTGTATCTCTGATACGCGATTCGCGACGAACGTCTTCCATTTGGCCGGTTGTTGCGTGACCCACGCTAAAACGACAGTTGAGTCTGTCCAGCAATAGCACGGGGAGGTGGCGAGACCAAGAGTGGTTCACACAAATTCGAGTAGCCGAGCCAGCAAGCCGGCTGCGCATAACTCCAGCCGAGGAATACTGAGGAACTTGATCGGAGCGACCTTTGACTTGCCGATTAGCAAGTGAGAAGAGATTTCGCCAGAAAGAGAAATGAGCCGAAGGTACACGGCCGCTGCGTATGCGTGAGTGGACGCGTCAGAAAATCCGTGCAATTCGCAGCGGACAGAGTCAGACCCTCGCTAAATCCATCGATTCAGTTGGAGATCGTGGAGATCGGCCAGTGAGGCCTGAAGGGCGTCCCACTTTTGCAGGACGTCAGTCGGAAGGACATCGTCCCAGTCGAGTTTAAGCTGCCACAATTGTTGCATAAAGATCTTGGCAGCGATTGTTACTGGAGTGCACCACCCCATTGGATCAAACAATTTGGCAACGTACGAGAGTATTGACCGCTTGGTTTTTGAAACGGACGGAATATGAGTTACGGTAAATAGGAACATATCGGAAGATGGGCTCCAGCTTATGCCTAAAATTCTTAGATGTTCGTCGATTCGAAGAGTGCGATCGCACGCGAGGCCGTGGTTGTCGACCTCGATATCGTTCAGCAAAGCAGCAGAATTGCTCGACCATTTTCTCAATTCGAACCGTCCCCGACCGAGCAAAGCGCAGACCTGATCGCGAGTTTGTTTGAGAAGCGGAATATCATCGGCACCGAACAGAACATCATCGACGTAGATGTTCTCATGCAGGACCGGCGCGGCAAGAGGAAACGAGCTGCCTTCGTCCGTCACGAGCTGTTGTATAACCCGAAGAGCGAGAAAGGGCGCGCACGCTGTCCCGTAAGTAACCGTGGTCAGTTGATAGGACTGCACGGTATCTGAGCAGCCGGCGCTCCATAAGATTCGCTGGAAGTCGATGTCACAAGAGTCAACACGGATTTGGCGACACATCTTCGCGATGTCCGCCGCATATACATACCGGAATTGCCGCCATCGCAAGATCACTGCAGGTAACTCCGTCTGGAGTTTCGGACCTGCATGCAAATGATCGTTTAACGAAATCGAGTTTGTCGTTCGACTTGACGCGTTAAAGACGACTCTCAATCGCGTAGTGAGACTGCTGTCTCGGATGACAGGATGATGCGGAATATATACGTGCTGAGCGGAAAGCACTGAGTCCGGAACTTGACGCATATGACCGAGCGCTTCGTATTCGCGCAAGAAATCGACGTATTTGGACTTTAGAACAGCGTTCGACCGAAATCGTCGGTGAAGACTGGAGAGTGAACGCTCGGCGATAAAACGCGATTCACCAATGTCGATTGGTGGATCGCGCCTGAACGGCAGACGCATGACGTACCGACCGTCAGCATCGCGCGAATGTGTTTGTGCGAAGTGCTGTTCGCACTGTTGTTCTTCTGGGCTGAGAAGCGCGCGACGCGGCACTTCTTCGACTTCCCAGAAGCATCTGAGTTCTCGATCGAGAGTATCCGCGCTCGCGCAATGCTGCACGGTAACCGATCGATGCGGCGCACCGGAATTCGACGTGGGGCCTGAGAGGACCCAGCCAAAGATCGTCCGCTGGGCGATCGGTTGTCCGCTCGTTCCTTTCCGAATACCGTCGAGTAATAATTCGGGATAAAGGTCCGCACCGATGATGAGTTCGATAGATTCGGCACTGACGGGAGTCGGATCCGCGAGCGCAAGATCCTGAAGATAGCTCCAATCGCACAGAGAGAATGCCTTTGATGGCAAGTATTTAGTTAAAACTTTGAGTATCGACGCGGTCGTCGTTAACACCGGTAAGTTAGAATTGATCGGAACGATCTTGACTTGAGCGGCGAAACGACAAGTGCCCGCATCTACGCCGCCGACGGCGGGAATCGAAAGAGGCAATCGAACACGTTGCAATTTTAAATTTTGAGCGAGACGCTCTGTGATAAAGGTAATTTCTGAGCCTTGATCGAGGCGCGCTCGCACGTTGAGTGTACGACCCGACGGCGAAAAAACAGCAACACGGGCGGTCGCGAATAATACATTTTTGCGCGCGGTGACCGTCGAAGTAGAAAATAATGCCGTTACTGAGTCGTTTTCTTTTTTATCCGACGTCGCGTTTAACACGGTCGTTGAGTTTGGATTTGTTGGTTATATCGTGCAGCAGGATGACTCCAACACCAAGTGAACAGAGAAATCGGAATTGAGATTGATATAAAAATAGCGTATATATTTTAGCTTCTAGAGTACAGAGTGTGCGACCGCAAGTAAGAAAAAAAAGGAAACCATATATATATAAGTGATAATGAGAGCGGCGTACGCGCGTCAAAAAAAAAATCTTGCACATGCGCGCGACGATTAATACGCGAGCGCTGATGTGAGTAAACGCGGCAGAATCGTTGTCCTTTTGAAAGAATTGATACACCAACACCCCTCCTCAACGATTACTCTTCATTAACCGATTGTTTGCGCGAGCTCCACCAGTTGACATCCTTGTCGGTGTTTCTTCAGCTTCACGGCCCCCAGTGGTTTTGTCATCATGTCGGCGATCATCTCGTCGGTTGGACAGTATTGCAGATCAACGATTTTTTTCTTGATCAGATCCGTGACGAAATGGTATTTCAAATTGACGTGTTTTGTCCTGTTCCTCGATTCGCCAGTTTTTACCAACTTGATCGCGCTTTGGTTGTCCTCGTACATCCGGATAGGCCCGGTTGGTGCTATCCCGAGATCGCCAAGCAGTCTTCTCACCCACAGCAGCTCTCTGGTTGCTTCTGCTATGGCGATGTACTCGGCTTCGCAACTTGACCACGCTGTGCATGTTTGCTTCCGATAAAAATTAATTCTTAAAAAGATTTTTAAAATGAAACAATATACAAATTTTCAGATTGATTTTGAATAAAGAAGAAATTTTCTACAAAATTTAAAATTTAAAATTCTTTGATTATTTGAAAAAAAAAATAATAAAACATAATTAAAAAAAGTCGTTCCTATAATGTAACTGTTTTTCAACAGTCCGTCGTTATCTTATTAAAACGGACTTTTTAATATATATGTTTGTTACTTTCTTTGTGTTTTTTAGTAAATTTATTATATTTATCATTGTTTTTTTGTTTGATTTTGTTATTATTTGATATCGTTAATTGTTTCTTTGTTATTTTATTTGTTTGTATTGTTATTTTTATTTTTTTTAAATTTACAATTAAAAACAAAAATTTGATTTTGGAAAATCAAAATTTTTAAATTTAAAATATTGTTTAAACAATAAGAGAGTTTAAAATTTAAAATTCCTATTTTTAAACCACTTTTGGGGTTTTTTTCGGGGCCTTTTTGGCATTTTAAAAAAGAAATTGTTTAAAATTTCTTTTGGTTTTTTTAAAAATCCAATGGCCAATATAAAACTTCGGATTAAAAATTCGTAGGGAAAATGAAGCATTTTTAAAATTTTTTTCCTCAAGGGATTTTGGTCCCAACTTTTTGTAGAGAATAAACCATAAAATTTTAAAAAAAATTTGGGTTTTTTTAATTGTAAATATTTTAAATATTAAATGAATGTTATTAAATAAAAATTATAAAAATCTTATTTTAATACTATTAAAAAAAAATATCTTACTTGTTCTTTTTGGTTTTATTCTGCTTTTTTAAAAATTTTTAAATCTTTCCAGCGAAATTTGTGGTATTTCACCCCGTGTTCAAAATAATTAAAAAGATGCGTTTTTTTTGCCATTTCTTGTGGTTGTTTAATTTAAAATAGTGAACGACAGCCGTTTATTTCCTAAAATGAAAAAAATTTTTTTGATTAAAAATAGGAAAATTTTTGTTAAAAAAAAATCTTAAATTTAAATTTAAAAATTTAATTATTGCTAAAATTTTTAAAATTAAAAACAAATTGTAAAAAAATTTATTTTTTGTAGTTATTTTTTTGTGCTATGCTTTTTTATTTTTTTGGGTATCTGCATCTATGTTATTAATGATAATGTGCTGTTAAAGTGAAATTTAAGTGTCGGGGTTGGTGTGTGTTTGTTTTTTTTTATGCTTGACGGTCGCGCAGGTTTAAAATTTAGTTTTATAGTTTTTTATTTTCTTTATAAAATAATTTTAATAAGAATCATTAAAAAATTACTTAAAAAGCTATCTTTTCCATAATTCCTCCAAAATTTCTTTTTTTAAACAATTGGGTATTTTTTTATTTTTTTTTAAAAGCCTTTCCCCTATTTAAATGTGTTTATATTATTAAATGTTTTTTAAAAACATTAAATTAAATTTTTCGTGATTCAGGATTTTCACTCGTGTCTTAACGCTTTGCGGCGGGTTCCGCTCCCAAACGCGGGTTTAATGTCGATGAGAGAGACGGCGGTAAGCGTTGAAAGGAGGAAAGGGCAGTATAGAACTTTGAAAAAAGGAAAAGAGCGAATTAGTGGCCGCGACCGCGAGACTGAAATTAAAGACGGGGCGAGCGAGGGAACAATTTAAATCACCAGGGTTGATAAAATTAACAACACTTCTTATTCACTTTGTCCGAATTAAATAAATGATGCAATCGATAGGGACCGCCTTAGATAGAGTTCCCGTTCCCGTTACAACGATAATCTCAAAAACTCCCCTTTTAAAAAAAGGTAAAAAAGGCGACCATTAGGGCACCCTTTAAAAAATCCATTGCAAACCCATTAGAACCATCCTTTTGCAACCCCATGGAAACCTATAAAAATTAAAATCTTTGAAAACCCTTAGAATCCAGGCAAAATTAACCATTGAAAACCCCTGTAGAATCGTCCCATTGAAAACCATGAGAAAAAAATTAACCATTGCAAACCATGTAGAATCCATAAAAAATTCCCCATTGCAAACCCTGTAATTGTTTTAAAAAATTATCCATTAAAAACTTATGTAAACCCTACATTGCAACCCATGTACAAAAATTGTATGAAAAATTATCGTTAAAAACTTTGTAAAATCGTAAAAAAGTAATGAAAAAAAAAAAATTCCCAATGAAAGTAGAAATTTTTCCCAGTGAAAATAAAGTTGCAGCCTTAAAAGGCGTAAATGAATCAAAAAAATTTAATTTTGCAATTAAATCTTCCCAAAAAATTATTTTTAAAAAAAAAGTAAAAAGTCCCAAAGTCCATCGCCATGTAAAAAAGAAAAAAAATTTATTTAAAAAAAACTGGGGCGCTGCTAATTTCAAAATTATAAAAGTAATTTTATTTAAAACCAAAAAAATTTTAAAATGTTTTTTTTAAATAAAATTATTTTAATATTTTTTAATTTATTTACCGCCCCATTTTTTTTAAACTAAAATTTTTTTTATTTTTTTTCACTGGCGCATGGACTTGGCTCTTTTTTATCTTTTTTTTTTAAAAGATAAGTTTTTTTATGGTACGATTCTCATTTGCAATTTAATTTTTTACGATTCATTATACGACTTATTTTGTCTGCACTTTAATTTTCCCCTGGTACAATTTCTACTTTCCTTGGCGCAATTTTTTTTTTATTTCTTTTTGTTTCATTGTACATAAGTTTTTAACATAATTTTTTTATAAATTCTATTTTAAAATGGGTTTTCAATTGGGTTCTACATAGTTTGCAAAGGATTTTTTAAAACAAATTTTCAGGTTTGCAAAGGTAAATTTTTTTAGGGTTCTACATGTTTGAAGGGGTTTTTTTAAGGTTTCATAGGTTTTCAAAGGGGACGATTCTACATGGGTTTCAATGGGTTTAAATTTTTCCTAGGGTTCTACAGGGTTTTCAAAGATTAATTTTCTAGGATTCTACTGGGTTTTCAATAGGTGATTTTTACTGGGTTTTTAAGGATAAATTTTTTTTAATGGCGTGCCCCAAATGTCCCTTTTTTTCCTTTTTTTAAAATATTTTTTGAGATTATATCTCTTTTGTTATTTTTTGACCGAATAAACAAATTTTTAAACATTTTTTTCTAAAATTCTTTCTTAAAATGATGGTAAATCATATCCAGAATCCTGATCTTCCCCCTAAAGCCCCCCATTTTATAATTTCCCCCTTTTGTGTGTGTGTGGGGTGGTGGTGTTGTACTAATTCGGCATTTTTTATCATTTTCATAAAATTTTAAAAAAGTTGGCAAATTTCAAAAAAAAAATTGACCAGACTTTTTCCTAACGGCGATTTTTAAGGGTTTTTAAAAAATCACTTAATTTTTAAATAGAAATTTCCTTAATTTTTTTCATAAACGATTCCTCCAAAATTTCTATAAAAGTTTTAAAGGTATATTTTTCAAATCTTCTAAACTTCGAAAAAAAATATTTTTTTTTATGAATATTTCTTTTTTGTAAAAAAATGTTAACTATCTTTTAAATTATTCACTTTTAGCCTCTTTCCCTTTCAAAACCTTTTTTAGGAATATTCCAAATTTGGGTTTTTTTATATAAAATAATTACATCAGTTATTATTAATTGAGTTTTTTCTTTTTTTAACTTACTAAGCTCAAAAAGCTCCACTTTTTTGCAAAAACGGTTTTTTCCCCAGATTTTAAATGCTTTTAAAAAATGATTGAAATTTCCTTTTTTTAATTTTTTTTATTATTTTTCAATCCAATCAAATTTTTTAAAGTGTGTGTTGGTGTGTGTGTGAAAAGAGAGAAAAAAAAAAAAAAAAAAACCCCCCCCCCCTGCCGATCATGAATGTACTAAATAATACACAAACAACATGAGTGATGAGTGAGAATGAGAGTGTGTGTGTGTGCGTGTGTGTTGAGAAAGAGAGAGAGAGAGAGAGAGAAGAGAGGAGAGAGTTGCCACATAACCCCGCACGCTGCCGATATGGCGGAGCGCCACTATCGCCATCTGTTGTAAAACGTGCGAGATGGACAAAATTACCACTACATGCATCTTGCATGTGTTGTGTACGTGTGATATATGTTGTGCGCATGTGTTGTATACGTGTGAATACGTGTAGCACGATACTACTATGTATGCTGGTCGATATGATAATGATGATGATAATGATGATAATGATGATAATGATGACGGGGACTTTTCTTAAAAGAAATTTTTCATATTTCGACTTTGCATTTATATATCTCTTGCTTACAAACACGTAGACAGAAATAAAGACACTTTTATTATATAATTCGAACTCAATCTATCGATTAAGTCTAGTATAAACTCGATTGCTTTTAGGGCCCTTTTTGAGGATTCGAAATATTACAATACGTGTTATTGTAGTGTTCCTCGATGGGGTGTCTACGTGTGCTTGTGTTGTTGGTTCTTAACTACAATGGCGCCTTTGGTTGCTTAATTTTGGCTGTTGTTGGTACCGGTGGGTACGCATTGATGCTATTCCACGTCTTTTTTGCGGCTTCTGACCTTGGCCTACATAGGAGTGGGTTGGGTTGAGTCCTGTTCTTTTGTACCGGTTTCTTGGAGTTGTTGTCATCTTTGTGGTGACTTTTTCTTTGATTCGGCCTTTTCCCGGGTATTTTTATTCAGGCTCACCGATTTCTCGGGGGGTCGGAGAAAAGAGAAAATCAAAAACGCAACACAGCCCCACCTTATGGCATCCCTTTTTTTTCTCGGCGGGATTTTTTTATTTAGTCAAGGGGATTTGAGTTTTGGCGTGACTTCCAACCCCCCCCGGTGAGTCGTCGGCTTGGCGGGGCTGTCGGGGGGCTCGCCACATACCGGCATCATCGATTGATGCCGGATGAGAGTGTCGGGGGAGACTTGGGAGCGCCTAGGCGCTCCCCTCCCCCCCCCCCACATCCTCCGGGAAGGAGGGGCCCCACCGGTTGCGGGCAAACTCTGACCCCTAACGGGGCGAAGGGAGGCCGCAGCCGGGGGGGCCAAGAATGAGGGGGGGCCGTGTGTCCCTGGCGGGCGGGCATTGCCCTCCCGTCCGGGGCGCCTGGGCTCCTCTCAAGGACGGAGACGTGACTTGTGGGGCCCTCTCACTCACCGGGAGCCATAAGGCACCGGTGGGAGGGCAACACCGTCCACGGAAGGGGGTTTCTCTCCTTCTGAGAGGAACCTCCTTATGAGGGCCTCCTCAGTGAACCGCCGAACCGGACCACCCTCTTGGGGGTCCGGGGGTTGCGACACTGGGGGGGGCGAGGGGCGATGGCTCGAGCGGGAGTTCTTGAGCCATGGCTCTGCCCCTCAAACTCTTTGAGAGGGCGCGGACGTGGGGTCGATGTCGCCCTGCGCCGCAACCGCGAAGAACCCGTACAATGACGGGGGGAGGGTGTCGTCTTCCGCGGCATCCTCCCAAGGAGGGATAAGGCGGGGGGGCGGCTAGACGGCATGGGATTCCAGCATCCTGGCCGTCCCCTGTATAACGCCCGTGAAGGACATCCTCTGGGGTTTTAGTGCGGTAGGTCCTGTCCCGGCTCTCCGGCTCGCCGATCCCGACTCTCCGGCCCGCTACGGCGGACCCGGCCAGGCGGATGTGCGGGCCGGCCAGGCGGGGCAGGGAGTCCCACATAACCCCCGCCTTTACCCGGAGGCGGATGGTACCATGAGGTTTCCCCAGAGTTACAAAAAAAAAAAAAAAAAAAGGCGATCTTTTCGTGGGCTGGTTATATAAAATCCAGAGGCGGTCTATTCGTGTGCTGGTTATATTAAATCCAGAGGCGATCTATTCGTGTGCTGATAACTTTCTAGATTAGAAACGGTTTGCATGTGCGTTCTGGTTATATAAAATTTGATCCAGAGTCGATCTTTTCGTGGGCTGGTTATATAAAATCCAGAGGCGGTCTATTCGTGTGCTGGTTATATTAAAACCAGAGACGATCTATTCGTGTGCTGGTAACTTTCTAGATTAGAAACGGTTTGCATGTGCGTTCTGGTTACACAAAATTTGATCCAGAGGCGATCTTTTCGTGGGCTGGTTATATAAAATCCAGAGGCGGTCTATTCGTGTGGTTATATTAAATCCAGAGGCGATCTATTCGTGTGCTGATAATTTAAAAAAATATTACACAATTACAATTACAATTTTACATTAGATGTGGTTTGCATGTGCGCTACAGTAGTAGTATTTATATTGTCAGCTATCTATTTTTTCAGTAATAAATAATTTTATAGTTAATAATTTATTTTTAATTGTACAATAAAATAAAGATTTATTTTTAAAAGATTTTGTTTTCAAGAATATTTATATAAATATTTTTTTATAATTTTTATAATAATATTTAACAAAATACTTATCAATAAATGTTTTCTTGCAGGCGACAGTTACTTATCAGTGAGAAGACAGAGCAAGACGTAAAAAAACTTGTCGGAGATATGCCAAATTGTAAGTGATACAGGTATGTATAATGTCGAACAAGATGTTCGATTAGCTAATAAATTAATAGACTCGAAAAGCATTGAAGATGTTAGTATGGAATCCGTCGACTTTAAAACATCGGATGAATTATTTCCCGATATGACGTATTCAAATATCAAAACAGTGCAGTGTCTCGAGTCAAATACATGCATGTATGTCGAACAAGATATTCGTCTTTTTGACGATAACGAAAAGTTAATTGACTCGAGAAGCGTTGAGGATACTAGCGAATCCGTCGATTTAAACAAATCGGAAGAATTATTTCCCAATACGACGGATTTGAAAATCCAATCAATGCTGTATCAGAAGTCAAATACAGCTATGTATTCTGTAAAGCAAAATGTTAACTTGGCATAGATAAATGTTCCGAAAGCATGTATATTGATGATTCCAATGACTCCAAAAGCATGCATTATGATAAATTCATTGATTTTGAAAAATCGGTAGAATCATTTACCGATACAATGGATTCTAATACTCAAGTAATGCAATGTCTAGAGTCAAATACAGATATATGCAATGTAGAAAATGGTGTCGAAGATGACAAATATTATGTTATAGAAAAAATTAAAAAGAGCTCTTTTGATAAAGATGATATCAAAGAAAATTTGCCTGCAGGCCGTCGCATTATGAACTTCTCTTTTATATGGACTGAGCTGCACAGAATCTTTGACAGACATAATAAAGCACTGGACTGGCTCGTCAATTAAAAATTTGTTACTTATAAAATCTGAAAAATGTGGGTTGAAAACCCAGCTGTTTTTCCAATTTAAAATGTGCAAAACAAAAGCCAGCATTTGGTCAGAACCCACAAAACCGAAAATAATGGACATTAATACGGCTGCTGTAGCAGGAACACTTACTGTGGGAACTGGTTATGCCCAGCTGGAAAAGCAGCTTGCAGTCATGAATGTTACTAGCATGTCTGAGCCAATGTACATCAAGAGTAGAGACAAATTAGTCGACGAGTTTGTAAACACATCTATAAAAAATATGAAAACGGCTGGTGAAATTGAAAAAAAACTCGCTCTTGATAACAACAAAGTTGTAAACGGTATTCCGTATATAACAGTTGTAGCGGATGATAGTTGGATAAAAAGATCGTATGGTACCACGTACGACTCTCCTGCCGGTATTGGAGCCATAATTGGTTACCGCACGAGAAAGGTTCTTTACGTCGGTGTTAAAAATAAATATTGCATAATATGCGATATGGTAGAGCGAAGAGGTATTGAGCCGAAAACTCACAATTGCTATAAAAATTTTGATCGCAACATAAGCTCCACAAAAATGGAGAGCGATGCCATTGCGGAAGGTTTTAATTGTAGCCTCGAAATGCATGGTCTAATTTTTAAAACGCTTGTTGCTGACGGTGACAGTAGCGTATACCAAAGTATTAAAAATAATAATCCAGACGGAGAACATATGATAACAGTTACCAAAATAAAATGCACGAATCATCTGCTACGTAATTTATATAAAAAAATTAAAACTGTAGCAGAGAAAACTCGGCCAAAAACATCCAGACAGCCTGACTTAATACAAGTGCGAAATGTAATAAAAAACAAAATTTTAGAAATACGAAAGGAAATAACTGAGGCAGCCGCTCTACGAAGACAAGAACGGCAACCTCAACTTCGTCAGGCTATGGAATTACAAAAAAATATTTTAAACATTCCTAGGCATGTTTTTGGCGATCACAAGCAATGCAAAGAACGTGGCAGAGACTTGTGATGGAGAAGAAAATTATATAGATTCTTTAAAATCACATGGCCTCTATTTAGAAATAGAAGAAACTGTCGAGTATATAAGTGGTTACTCTGACAGCTTTTTGTTAAACTATATGAATAACATTGCAGTCATTTAATTCGTCAATCTATATATATATAGAAACGTTTTGGATGTATGTTCTGGTTAAATTTTATTCAGAGATCTATTCGTGTGCTGATAACTGTACAAAATATTTTACCCCAAATGCAGTTTGCATGTGCGCAAAAATAATCTCAGAAGCGATATTGCAATGTTGAAACTTTATAACTTATCATGTGATAGTGACCTTTACGTAATCTTTATGACTGTGCAAAGTCAACACTAATGATACTATTTTATGGTTCCTTTGAAACCGTACAACTTTTGTTTAACGTTTTATTATAAAATGCATTGAAACAGAGAGATATTAAGGGTAGTAAAAATGGGACACCTTGTATAAATACACACACGCATACATATGTGTATATGTATGTGTAACAACCTGTGTATATATAATTTTTATATAATTATAAATTATATAAAATGGGACACCCTGTATATGTATGTGTGTGTCGTTTGACAACTTTTTTATTGCAACATCTGTCGAGTTTTGTCGATAATTATATTTCAAAAATCTTCATTATCGACCCTATCGGAGTTCGCCCGTGCGTTTAGGATCCCCTTAATTATTAAATATTTTGTTTTATCTTTATAACCTTAGATGCTGCATCAACTAGATTTAAGAAAGAAGAAAATCCGCTAACTGAGAAGTTTAAAGAAGCGGTTCAGGCAGTTTTAAATAATGTAAAAGATTGGAATGGAAAACGAATAAAATATCGGGAACGCACTAAACATACTGAAGTAGAAGATTCTGAGTTATTTGATAATAATAATGATTCTGAATAACTAATTAATAATAAATGCATTTAATGATAATGATTAATGTTAAAATGACAATTTCATGATAAGAAGATTTTCAATATTTATGATGATATTGTTACGTCATTAATTTATAAATAAATATGTACGATATTTAAAATTATGTCCTTTATTATTATTGAAAAAATTATCATTTATTGTGTGTGTGTGTTCACCAAAAACATAAAATGAAAATTTGATGAACATTCACAATTTTAGATTAAGATGAAAATATATAAGATCATGGTTAGAGGTCATTTAATAAGGATCTGATAAGAAATATATGTATATAATATTTGTTATCAGGTTCTCATTAAAATACTTATTGTTAGTCATGACTTTATTTATTCCCTATAAAGACCTGCTTATAATATTCTGTATGGACCTTAAAGAAAACCAGCATTACATGTTTACTCGGATCCTGATAAGGCAATAATATCAGGTTCTGACAATGAAATCAGGCAAACATTAGGCTTTTATTAAGAATCTTAATCCTATCTTATCCTATCCTAAGGCCAACTAATGAGCAACATTAAAAAACAAACTAATTAATATATAAACAATTTGAATTTTTAACATTAAAATCGTTTATATATTAATTAGTTTGTTTTTTAATGTTGCTCGTTAGTTGGCCTTAATTTACCATTTTAATAATTATCAATTATTATAAATAATTAACGTTCTGTATTATATTCACTGTATTATATTCAATTGCAAAAAACTGACGCTTTATATACAAATATATAAATATAATAAAAGATCGGCTCAAATATTAATAATATATAATCGAAATAAAAGAACAATGGCCTTTTTTGGAGCAAATTTTTTTAAACATTTAATTTATTATTGATGAATTATACAATGCGGAACATTTCGAACATTTACCTATGTCATCTTCAGCCGCTAATCCTTCCGAAATACTTTAAAAATTAACATGAAAATGTGTGTAATGTCTCCATAAATACGTACATAACTCGCAAATCACTCATTTGTCATAACAATTAAAAACCCAATTAGTTGTGATGTGACGCCTTTGGAGCACCGTCACAAGAGCGGAAAGCCCGATCGGGTAGGACGCGAGGATCTGGAGCGCTCCTCATTTCGGGGAGGGTGCGATCTGTCTTTTTTATTTTTTTATTTTTATTTTTATTTTGCGAGAATCGAAATCGCGCGCAGCATCGGCCTATCGATGCGCATGCGGTGCGATTCATGGGGAGAGCGACAACAACGGTCCGAGAGAGCGGCCAGAAACCATAACCATCTTTGTGAATCAAGAGGAAGCGAGACGGGAGGTGCCGGAATGCCGCAGCAGGAAGAGAGAGATGGAGCAAGAGTGAGAGAGAGCACGAGACCTCGCGCAGCTAAGTATCGAATGGCCAAAAATTACTTGAATATCTCTTGCGCAAAATTAATCCGGGTGACTTCTTCTAGAATACCGAGAGGACTCCGAGCCGTATCAACCCCGGGGCCGATCCTGAAGAGAGATGGCGGAGGGCCCGGCCAGCCTACTGCCTATTCCCCCAGGAGAAATGCCAGAGGAGCAATATCGGAGAAACATCCTCTCGTGCAGCTTTGAAAATACCGGCGAGAAATAACCCCAGCTAGGGGGAGAGTCAGGGAGACCTAGGATCCCCGCCATCGACCCTATCATCGATGGAATGCGCGAGAGATCGGCGCGGCGCTCAAGGTACCAAGGCGCGCGAGGCCCGGCTCTTCACTGTTCGGTGAGCCATAAGCTAGAGAGGGTGCCTCCGGATCTCGAGCTGTGCAACCAGAGGACGTCGACTCTTCACCGCCAAATATTGTAAGCCGCCTCTCGAGTAGCCATACGTGATTGTTGGTTGGTGCCGTGGGTGACGAGAAAGTAGAGTAATTACCGTGTCGTCTCGTTTTCGTATCGTTTTGTGCTAGGGAGAGCGGTCTCTTTCTCTAAGTATCGTACTGGAGCACCGTACCGGCGTTTCGGAGCAGGAAAAGACGTTGCATAGTATACATTATCGTTCATACATTTTTAAGTAATACCTCGATAGCGTTTGTTACACCCATACATTCATATAAGTGAATCATTTTTATATATACCATATGTTGAACGACAATGTATACTAATTGGGTTTTTAACTGTTATAACGAGTGATTTGCGAGTTATGTACGTATTTATAGAGACATTACACACATTTTCATGTTAATTTTTAAAGTATTTCGGAAGGATTAACGGCTGAAGATGACATAGGTAAATGTTCGAAACGTTCCGCATTGTATGATTCATAATACTAAATTAATTGTTTTAAAAAATTTTTTCGAAAAAAGGCCTTTGTTCTGATGTTTTATCTTGAATAATTAGAAATAAATCTCTCAAGGGGTTATAAGCCCTGAAAGTAGATTGGTATTTTTAAATAAATTTTATTATAATTTTTAGTTCTATTTACTTGCAAAATAGATGTACATTATACAGAAAACTCTGATTTACGCGAGGGAATTATTTGTCATCAATTTTATTAATCCCCTTTTTATAATTTCTTTTTCGTATTTTTAAAACCGCTCGTTCTCGGTTCAGGAGAATCCTAGCAAGCTTTGGTTTGCAGCATATGAAAGTTTTTGAGTGACAACAGGTTCTATTAAAATTTGGCTTCGATCAGTATCTATATTTTCATTTTTTGTTAGAAACATCATATCTACAATATGACATATTAATATTAAATATGAGGAGATTGGCTTCGCGAAATTTTTTCCGTACTTGTTTTATATTGCTTTCGTATATAAAAAATAACTGTCCTTGTTGTACTTAAAAGATCAATAAATAAGCCGTTTACCTTATATGTATACACTTGTATTACATTGCGATATATTTTACTGACATTTAATGGCTTCCGCACACTTGATATTGGCGAATTGTTGTGCTTTTATGAGTTTTCAAATATTTCAAAGGTTTCATACATTTCAAACATCAAATATTTTAATGTATTTTTAAACATTCATTTGTAACTAAAAAAATTGAAACCTCTATCGTAATTTTACTCTTTTTCATTTTCGTTTTATTTTATCATGTAAAATCACTCCTTGTCGCTCTCATATATGTACATACCCATATATCCGCGGGCATTTTATCATGCTATTGTGTAGCATTGTTGTGTGCCTCGGGAGAGACACTTAAGGGTCGCGCCAAATTGGGATGGGAATCCGGGGCGTCAGGACTTGTCGGGTGTTTGTAGAGAAATGCACTACACTTTTTGTATTAAAATTCTTTATTCAACTTCAACCACTTGGTCTTTATTTTATTTCACTATTAATACACTGAAGCTTTACGAGTGTGCGGCACTGACTTTATATTACTCCGCGTATCGCGCACAACTTCGAGTCGATGCTAAGTGCGCGCGCGGTTAGCGAGATCGTGGTTAGAGCGATTATTTGTGTCTGCGACTGAGCGAGTTGTCGCGTCTCTACTCTCTTTTTATATCGTTGTTTTTGGAGTTTTCCCGATCGGAAGGGGTGCCTGGCAACAGGTTTCCCCGGTCGAGAATCTAGGTGCAAGCGAAGCAGATTCAAAGTCCTTCTGCTTTGCTTGCACGTTGACCAATTTCTGTTCCGCGTATATCTCGCATTGTATGCGTTTTTAACGCGGTCATTATCTGTCGTAATTCTGATTTCGCGTATACCTCGCATCGTATGCGTTTTTTAACGCGGTCATTAGCTGTCTGTCGTAATTCCGATTCCGCGTATACCTCGCATCGTATGCGTTTTTTAACGCGGTCAGTGTCTGTCGTAATTGCGGATGCAATACGAGTACCCATTTCTTAATATTAGTTACCCTTTTAACAGTTATATCTATTGTATATCTTTGGGGGATATAACAGCATGTTACTGCACATTTATTTCCATTTTTGTAAAACTTCAAAAAAATAATTCTCAACTTAAAAGCTGAGGAATTCATATATTAAATAAAAGAAACTTTTTTCACAAAATATGTATTAATATGAATATATATAATGCGTATATAATTTTCAGATGTGCGCTACAGTTGTTTTCGAAAACGACTGACTATGAATAACTATTATTAAAGATTTAATTGTCCAACGTTTAAGATTTTATAGAAAAAAATAATGGCATTTAGATGAAACAAATTTTAACTTAAGAAAAAGTTAATGCAAGTTTAAATTTAAAAATAACAAATTTAAATTAAAAATAAACTCATTTTATATTAATTAAATTAATATAAAAAAAACTATTAATCTCGGCTCGAATTATTGTGTTACAATAAAAATAAAATCTCGACGGCAATCGGAGCCTATGCGGATGACATGCACAAAATTAATAAATTAAAATGAGATCTCAAGTCAAACTCATTTATTAAATTCTAAACGTTTCGACCCACTTCGGGTCTTCTTCAGTAGCTGCAAAATACAAAGAAACAAAAATAGAAGATAATCGGTACAATCAGAAAATTATAAAACTCGTATACATACAATCCGCAAATAAATTAAATATCATTCTCCTCCCTATTCAAACCGTCCGGCCGTCGGAGTGTCTCCCTAACGGTGACCATCGTCAGGAAGGAAGCGGAGCAGTGACTCCCTTACCAACACTAATCAACATGGTATAAATTAAACGTAGAACAATTCACAAGAATTAAAAATTAAGAACCGGGAAGAACACTCACCCCGACAGCAAAAACAGAGAGAAGACGATGCTACACGTGACACATCACTCTAACGACTGTGCGGTATTCTACCTCGACACAGTCGATACATATATACGCAAAAAACAAATATAAAAATAAAATATGAAAATAAAAATAAAAATAAAAACAACTAAACTAATCGGCACTCATGTCAAAAGTCTAACAAAAAAACCCGGCTATGTAAAATCACAAAGCTAGATTTTGGTAAATTTTTCTATTAACAGATCAAGATTCTCGTTTAATTTATCAGTGTCGCTATGTAAATTTAAACTATTCCTCTGACGTTTTATGTGGATCATTTCGGATATCAAACGTTTACCTAAAAAAGGCTCCTTGTCTAAGACTTTTACATCCTCCCAATTAAATTCATGGTTCAATAATATATGTTCCGATATGACTGATAATTGTGACGCGTTTCTTTTTATGTTGTTGCGATGTTCTTTCATCCTAGTTTTCAACAATCTACCCGTCTGCCCTACGTACGACGCATCACAATCCATACAATCAATTTTATAAACTACATTATTATGGAGTTCTCTTGGTAACTTATCCTTGTGTACTTTAATAAATTTACGGAGACTGTTAATTGCTGTATATGATGGAATGACATCCAAATCACGTGTAATGTCTTCGATTCTCTTCGATACATTATTAATATACGGAATATTAAAGTACGAAACTTTTTTCTGCGTTAGAATCTTGTCATTGCATACATTTGCTCTATTGTTATGCAACTTATTATTATAGCGGAAGAACAACTTTTTTAACCGCGCTTGTAATGTATGAAATATCAAATTGAGAGGATAATTATTAGACAAAAGAACTCCAATCATAGACTCAAAGTTAACTTTATGGAATTTCGGATGAGATAGCCAAAAAACTCTATCTATGAGGCTGATAATGGTGCCTTTTTTATGACAGAGAGGATGCTGCGATTCAAAATTTAAATATCTACCTGAATACGTCGGCTTATGAAACAAATCAAACTCAATGCTCCCATTGTTTATAATAATGGTGACATCTAAAAATTCAATCGGTTGTCAACCCCCTCCTCCATGGTGAACTGCAATCTAGGATGGAAAGAATTGAAAGTGTTTAAAACTATTTTAAGCATGGAGGGTGGGGCCGCCAACGCGATATCGTCAACATATCTAAAATAAAATGGAAATGACAATGGAATCGCAGCAATCGCTCTACTCTCCAAATCTTGCAACGTGATATCCGCAATAATCGGTGAGAGGGGGGAACCCATAGGCGTGCCAAAAGTCTGTTGATAACATACATTATTAAACATAAAATAAGTCGAGTTCATAATAAAACGAATTGCCAATAAAAATTCATCTCGTGGAATAATACACTCTTTTTCAATATACCCCCATCTGTTAATTAAACTATCAATAGCCATATCCAATGGTACGTTGGTGAACAATGATGTAACATCTAGTGAAACTAGCTTCACATCACTATCCACACATAAACCATTTAATTTGTTCACTAATTGGAAACTATCAGAAATAGCCGAATCAGGTTTCGGAATTGCCTTATATATTATCTTATGTAAAAATTTTGCCAAGTAATAAAGAGGTGTATTCCTAGATGACACGATGACACGTAAAGGGCAATTCGGTTTATGCACCTTCGGCAGACCATACGCTCTCGGTAAAACCCCGTCCGTGCAGTTCAGGGATTTATATGTTGTTGAAGAAATGTAATTCTTCGTTTTCCATCTCATTAAAATTCCGTGTAATTGATTAATTAGGTTCCTAGTCGGATCTTTTTTAACAACAGTATAAGTATCCCGGTCAGCCAGCAAATCACACATTTTGTCCATGTACATATCTCTGTTCATCGCAACCGTGATATTACCCTTATCCGCCTTCATAAATAAAATATCGGGATTGTCTTGGATGAATTTACCCGTCAATTTGTAAGCCTTACAAAAACTATTTTTTGTGTGAGCTTTTTCTGACATGGAAATATGGAATTTATTTATTATGGAAAAGGCTCTACTTCTGACTGCAGATCGTTTTTTCACAGGGAGTTTAAAAATATTTTGTTCCATATTTTTCAACAACTCTATGGTGGTTTTATCTTTGTCAAATACTGGCAGACAGAAATTTTCTCCTAACCGCAACAAATCTCGAATTTCATACGGTATCGATACGGATGATAAATTTAAAAACCATTTATCTCTTTTGTCAGCAACATCAGGATTTAAAGAAACAAAGGAAGTCAAGGAAACGCTGAGAGACTGAGACGGCCCTGACTCACATGGCCTTGAAGAAAATTCTTTCGTACACGTGTAATAATATTGGATAGGACGGATATTCCTATTATTGAATTTATTTTGTTTATCTAAGAGCCATCTAAATTTATCATCCAGTCGAACCCGCTCCTTATTATAAAAATAATGTAATGATTTGCTTTGCTCACCGAAAAACCCATCACAATAAAACACTGGGAGATCTATTATGATGTAACGAACGAGTTCATAAATATCTAATCTGACTTTGTGCTTCTGTCTATGAGCATCATAAATTTCATTTCTTAAAATGTCTTTAATAGTACGTCTTATAATAAATTTGTGTTTCAATACAGACTTATAATGATATAAATTATTAGCATAACGAGAAAGAAACATCAGATGAGACGGTGTAACATCCTGATTTAAACAATCTTTTAAAAATTTGATTCGCAAGTTTAATCTAATCAGTCTCTTATTTAATTTAATCCAATCCTTCAAATGTTTGACCGCGCTCCAATTAAAACTGTGTCCAACAAATTGGAAGAAATTCCTCAACGGACGCATTATTACAGCCAGCGTAAATTCAATATAAAAAAACTATTAATCTCGGCTCGAATTATTGTGTTACAATAAAAATAAAATCTCGACGGCAATCGGAGCCTATGCGGATGACATGCACAAAATTAATAAATTAAAATGAGATCTCAAGTCAAACTCATTTATTAAATTCTAAACGTTTCGACCCACTTCGGGTCTTCTTCAGTAGCTGCAAAATACAAAGAAACAAAAATAGAAGATAATCGGTACAATCAGAAAATTATAAAATTCGTATACATACAATCCGCAAATAAATTAAATATCATTCTCCTCCCTATTCAAACCGTCCGGCCGTCGGAGTGTCTCCCTAACGGTGACCATCGTCAGGAAGGAAGCGGAGCAGTGACTCCCTTACCAACACTAATCAACATGGTATAAATTAAACGTAGAACAATAATTAAATTAAGTTAAAAGTTATAAACGTTTTCACTTTTGACTAATTACCTAGTTATTATCCAACTTTGGATAATCGGAGGCTGGCTGTTGTTACATGCGAATAGTCAGAAACGGTATGTACGACAGTCCGTAGCTGATAATGTTTAATTGGTAGTATTGATTTTTTGTTAAGCTGCTGCGCGCCATAAGATCTGCTGCAAATTTTGGTCATTGGGGTGCACGAGTATCTGACGATACATTTTCTCGATATCCGTTGCTAGTGCATACTTATGTACTGTCGCTTTCATAACGACACGTTAGGCAATACGGGTAATAAATTATAGATGTTGCTTGCATAACATCAGGAAATGATTCTTTTATACAGAGGGTGTACAATATTGTACAATAACACTGGTCAACATTTTTCGACTTTTTTTTATGTCACAAAAGGAACGACAGGTTATTTCAATTTTTCCTATAGATTACGAATTTGAAATGCAAAATATTCCATCACGTCATTTTTTGATGTTTTGAAAATGACGTGATGGAATATTTTGCATTTTAAATTCGTAATCTATAGGAAAAATTGAAATAACCTGTCGTTCCTTTTGTCACATAAAAAAAAGTCGAAAAATGTTGACCAGTGTTATTGTACAATATTGTACACCCTCTGTATAAAAGAATCATTTCCTGATGTTATGCAAGCAACATCTATAATTTATTACCCGTATATATATATATATATATATATATATATATATATTTACAAGGTGGTTCAAAAGTCGGCAACGGTCAATTATGTCCAAGAAATAGTGGTCTTATGAATAAAATATAAAAATTGCAGGGTTCAACCCGGGAAAAATTTTTTATATATAATTATATCTAAATAACTGACTTTGACGTAGGGGACAAATTTAGAGGTCATTTCAAGGTCAACTTTTATTAAACAAAACCCCCTATTTTTATTAGATATAATTATACATAATTATATGTGAAATATGTTCATTTTATATATAATTAAATTTATTTATATATAAATTATAAAGTTCATGTATAATCTCATGTCAAGTTATATATGAAACATTATATATATTTATATATGTGAATACTTATTTATTATATATATATATATATAAATTTATTTAATTATATGTATATAAAAAGCTCTTTTATCTAATTATATATAGACATATTTCAAATATAATTTTGCAATAATATGTATAATTTTATATATTTCTATATAATTTTATATTGTTATATATAAAAATTGTTTCTAAGGAAAATAAGATATTTTATGGTGACCTTGACTTTGACGTAGGGGACAAATTTAAAGGTCATTTCAAGGTCAATTTTTATTAAACGAAACCCCCTATTTTTATTAGATATTCTTGTAGCTTATCTCGAGAATTTTACAAAACAGTAATAAAATATTTTTTGATGTACTTATTGAGTTATAAAGGTTTGAAGTAAATTTATAAAATTGACAATATCTTGTAAAACATTCAATTTTCGTTATACATTTATACTTTTTATGCACGGAATAATGAGACCAATCAATAGGTGCAAAGAAAACACAGTTGCAAAAGACGTATGTAATTTTCAAGAAGCAACTGCCCAGCAAACAACATTATAATTGCTATATAATACGTAACGTGCATGTAACATGTAACATACACGTTAGTTGTAATTTCCCACTTATAGATTCTATTATTTACTGTAATTATATCCTAGATAGAATAGTGACTTAGCGAAAGATTATCTTTCGGCATCCTACAATATCGACGCTATCTGGGATGTAATTACAATATATAAATAACATATGTCATATTACAAATGTTACATTTATGAGTGAGAAATTACCGTATATGTTACATGTAACATGCACGTTATATAGTATTATATACATGTAACATAGCAGTTATATTTTGTGTTTGCTGGGTGCATTTTCTTTACACCAAATTGGTTTCATTATTCTGTGCATAAAAATAAAAAGTATGATAACGTAAAACTGAATATTTTACAAAGATATAATTTTATGTCAAACAATTGCTTTGAATCTTTATAATTCAAAAAGTACTTCATGAAAAAATGTTTTATTATAATGCTTTGGAAAGCTGTCGAGATAAGCTACAAAAATATCTAATAAAAAATAAAGGATTTCAATTTAAAAAATTAACTCAGAAATAAATATTTTTATCGGCTCTCAATATAAATAATATAAGTATGCTGTCTTCTAAGCTGGGCAATAGAGCCAAGGAAACGAAACGAAAAATTAATTAAACGGAACTGTATCTCAATTTGAGATCCCAAAGTTCCACATATAAATTAATTTCGAAACTTACATATGGAGAAATAAGCGAGAAAAATATAGGTCCGAAAAGTCGCTGAAGCGGGAATCGAACCCGCGTCTTTCACTTTCCGGGCGACTGCTCTTACCAACTAAGCTATTCAGACCCTTTCGATCCTATATTTTTCATTTGCCTTTTTAGTAGATGTTAGTAAATACCGCCGTGATTAGCCCAAGGCGTGAATAAACTCAGAAATAAATATTTTTATCGGCTCTCAATATAAATAATATAAGTATGCTGTCTTCTAAGCTGGGCAATAGAGCCAAGGAAACGAAACGAAAAATTAATTAAACGGAACTGTATCTCAATTTGAGATCCCAAAGTTCCACATATAAATTAATTTCGAAACTTACATATGGAGAAATAAGCGAGAAAAATATAGGTCCGAAAAGTCGCTGAAGCGGGAATCGAACCCGCGTCTTTCACTTTCCGGGCGACTGCACTTACCAACTAAGCTATTCAGACCCTTTCGATCCTATATTTTTCATTTGCCTTTTTAGTAGATGTTAGTAAATACCGCCGTGATTAGCCCAAGGCGTGAATAAACTCAGAAATAAATATTTTTATCGGCTCTCAATATAAATAATATAAGTATGCTGTCTTCTAAGCTGGGCAATAGAGCCAAGGAAACGAAACGAAAAATTAATTAAACGGAACTGTATCTCAATTTGAGATCCCAAAGTTCCACATATAAATTAATTTCGAAACTTACATATGGAGAAATAAGCGAGAAAAATATAGGTCCGAAAAGTCGCTGAAGCGGGAATCGAACCCGCGTCTTTCACTTTCCGGGCGACTGCTCTTACCACTCTACTGGTAAGAGCAGTCGCCCGGAAAGTGAAAGACGCGGGTTCGATTCCCGCTTCAGCGACTTTTCGGACCTATATTTTTCTCGCTTATTTCTCCATATGTAAGTTTCGAAATTAATTTATATGTGGAACTTTGGGATCTCAAATTGAGATACAGTTCCGTTTAATTAATTTTTCGTTTCGTTTCCTTGGCTCTATTGCCCAGCTTAGAAGACAGCATACTTATATTATTTATATTGAGAGCCGATAAAAATATTTATTTCTGAGTTTATTCACGCCTTGGGCTAATCACGGCGGTATTTACTAACATCTACTAAAAAGGCAAATGAAAAATATAGGATCGAAAGGGTCTGAATAGCTTAGTTGGTAAGAGCAGTCGCCCGGAAAGTGAAAGACGCGGGTTCGATTCCCGCTTCAGCGACTTTTCGGACCTATATTTTTCTCGCTTATTTCTCCATATGTAAGTTTCGAAATTAATTTATATGTGGAACTTTGGGATCTCAAATTGAGATACAGTTCCGTTTAATTAATTTTTCGTTTCGTTTCCTTGGCTCTATTGCCCAGCTTAGAAGACAGCATACTTATATTAAAAAATTAAGTTGACTTATAAATAATCTCAAAATTTGACACCTAGGTAAAAGTCAACATCTTTAGTATTTTTTTCATAAGACCACTATTTTCTGATATAATTGGCCATTGCCAGACTTTTGAATCACCATGTACATATTATATATATGTTTATGCATGGATATATGCATCTATATACATGTATATATATGTATATATTTCTTACATATATAAATGCATGCATAGATGCATACATATATACAAATACATATACACATACATGTATACACATACGTGTATGGTATAAGCATATGTGTATGGTACGTATATTGATATTACCTGTAATTTTCTATAAATTACAATGTATGCAGTACGCACAATTCGCTTTTCTCCTCTTATCAATAATTGAGAAAATAGCAAATATATTCAAACAACCAGCTGTATATTTTTATATAATATAACAGAATATTATATAATATACAAAACATTTTTATGCATATATAGAATAAAATGGGCCCCTCCATCGCCCATTCCCGTGAGAACGCAACCATAATATATGTATTTTTTTTGTCTCTCCGATTTTTGCAAATGAGACATTTGTATTAGATACTTTTTTGCAACAATATTTATTAGAATTACACATTTCTAGTATAATGATAAATTTTTATTAGTTAGGAAAAGGCGACAGTTTATTTTCTGCTATAATTTTTAAGAAATGTTGTCTCATACGTTTAACATCAGCAGAATATGTCTCATTACAAGGATTTCCTCCTAAAGCTATAGTTGTAGCAAATGCGGCAGCAAAGATTCCACAACATATACCATCAGGTTGTGTTTGAACGTTTTCAAATATTATATTATTTTTATTTATTTGTGGATAACGGCGATGAATGTAATTTTTTTCTTTAGCCTTCAATGTTTCGTATGTACAGCCAGATAGACTGTCGTACACTCGAAGCTTGGTGCCATCAAAAGAAATACATCGCCAATGATTACTGCAATTTCCTCCAATAATTTGTAAGCTTTTGTCGTTACAACTTGCTTCAATTATATGAGGATATAAAATATCTTTTTTTAATAATTAGAACGCACATGCAAATCATTCTGGGAGAAGATATTTTAGAAACAACTAACAGACGAATAAATCGTCTCTGATGTAAAATATCTTTTTTTAATAACCAGAACGCACATGCAAATCGTTCTGGGAGAAGATATTTTTAAAGCAACTAACAGACGAATGGATCGTCTTTGGCATGGAATATCTTTTTTTGTTACTACTGCAACTTTATAACTATTACTATTACTATTGTACTATTGTAACTACTATTTATTATTACTATAATATTTCTACTACTAACAACTATTTAAAATAAGCAAGAGACTGCTTTATTTTTCAGAAATTGTTACTTTTAGAACATATGTATATATATATTATGTAAAAAAAAATTTAAAATAATTGAACCTCATAAATATTGAATAAGAATGAAGAAGGTGTCAGAATATCGCAAAAAATTTATAAATGGAGAAAATCTTGCAAATTTTAAAATCATCTTTATTTTTCGAATAATCTCAAGAATACAAAGTTTCACTGTGGATATCACGTTGCAGGTCATCCTGCGTATATATACACATACATACATTCATTCATATATATATATATATATATATATATATGTATTTATAAATATATATATTTATAAATATAAATATATATATATATATATATATATGAATGTATGTATTTATAAACATTTTCTATATATGCATACATACACATACATACACACATACATACATATATATATATGTATGTATGTGTATGTATGCATATATAGAAAATGTTTATAAATAAACTAACCTGTACATCCAGCCCTTCTTAAAGGAAACTACGTTTCGAAAGGGGCAAATGTTTGGCGTCATATTTTCGTCCCATAGTGTGGACAACACACAAACTCAAGTATACGCTGCTTTGTTTTTACGCGTATGAACGTGTATAGCACAGCGCGACGTAAGTGAGGCGTCGCGCAGTAGATCATATCAACGTATAATACGCGCGGATTACTGTGGTACATACATACTACTGATACCGCGCGAATACAAAAGATCTGACGCGCATTTTTACGTACATAATATAAATCGGAATATTTGATAAAAATATATATATATATAAAATATATGATAAAAATATATATATATATATATATGTATGTATGTAAGTAGGAATACTAGGGGGGTTCTAACCCGGGTCCTCTGAGGGGGGTGCGGGGCGGGGGGTTTTCGGTGGCGAGGGGGTATGACGTCACGCGGGCGGGGGGGTCTTATCAGCAGATAAGCTTATCTATGTTTATAAACAAAAGATAAACAATATCTATTACAAAGGGCTGCCAACAATTGGGGGGGGGGGGGGAGGTTGCGTTTCTTCTCTTCATACGTTTATGTTTATAAACAAAAGATAAACAATATCTACTACAAAAGGGCCGCCGACAATCAGGGGAGGGGGGGGGGGGTTGCGTTTCTTCTCCTTATACGTTATCTGTATATTTCTAAGAAATATAATCAAATTCTAAGAAGGGCCACCGCTTGGCATGCGCCGACAATCAAGGGGGTTGCGTTTCTTCCCCCATACGTTATCTGTATATTTCTAAGAAATATAATTAAATTCTAAGAAGGGCCGCTTGGATCCGAGCGCCGACAATCAGTTCTCTGAAAATCTAAGATAATCAAATTTTAAGAAGGGCCACCGCTTGGCATACGCCGACAATCAAGGGGGTTGATACATGATCTATACGTATATTTCTAAGAAATACCAGCGCCGATAACCAGCGGCTGCAGGAATTTATAAACAAAACAAGCGCCGAAAATTTACGTCATCTAAATTTTTCTCGTTCGTACGTTGACGAACAAAGGGTTGATTGGGATATATAACAAGGACCGATGCCGCTGCCGGGCCATAGTACCACTGGCGAGCGCACGCTTTCCTCAAGGAAAAATAGCTGTGAGAAAAAAAGTTTAGTGTGCAATTAAAGTAGTTATTTCTGTGCAGTACAAGTGAATTTTTACAAAATGGAGAGCGCACCGCAAAATCATGCAGAGTGTCATGAGAAGGGGTGTTATAAGACTGCCGAGAGATGGTATAGACATCTCGATGAATGCTATTATGATGAAAAAAAAGATGACCCGTTTGATTTTAAACGTGAAGCGGTGACTTCAGTTGTGCAATTCGTAAGAAATCGCGAACTTGGTGTGCAAAAACCGCATACAAGTTGCCTATTTCCTGGAAATTCACGAAGACATTTTAAGAGTGACTGGTGGGTTATCCAAATGCACCAGATCGTCTAAACGACACAAGCGAGTCGCATGTTATCAGCGTCGCTACAAAAATTGCGCAGAATATTTTACTGTGGACAACCTTTATTTTGCCGACATGGATATGCCTTCACCATCGGTATCATGCAAAACACAATCATCTGATTATGATTCGGACCAAGAAATAGAGGAGTCAGATAGGAGAGAACCGTCACCACCGCCATCGTCGTCATCGTCATCATCGCCAGATTTCTTGTCGGCAGCCTATTTATCTTTTCTGTGATAAAATAGGTGTACAATATATGCGAGGAGTATAACAGTGTTTATGAGATAAGTTTTATCACGCGTGAAAGAGAGGATTGTAGTAAATGTGTCAAGACATATTTTCACGAGGTGTAAACAAAACAATAATCAACTGCTGCAGCGGCTGCTCTTTTACGACCGATCATCTTTCTTTCTGAGATAAGTTCGATCGCATGTGAAGCACAAAGGACTGAACGAAATATATATATTGAGGACCTATGCGCTCTCAAAAATCATCTAGTCTAGGATTTGACAACACCCTGACCAGTCCGTGAAAAAAGTCTAGTGGCTATACTTATTTACGGAAGTGCGGAAAAAATTCATTGACTTGTATCATAATTGTGCAAACGCGTGTTGAAAAAAAAATGGAAAAAGACATTGCGATCAACGTTTCTGATGACGAGATGGAAGTCATCACGATCTCCGACAGCGACAGCGAGAGCGACGCCGAGATGTACGACCCTGTGTACGACAGGGAGGTGAATATCATCTTAGATGATATAGAAGAAATGGAGGGTGATGTCATACCCATTGTTGAGCAAGAAGAAGCAGAAGAAGAAGATTTGCATGACGATGGGTAACAAAGCGAAAACGCTGTTCGGGAGTCGTGCCACTCGCGTACGTTAGATGTACGAGCAGTTGCATCCCTCGACGAAGATACATGGGTATGCGTTATAACAGCATACGTCTCACCAGGAGGGTCAGTGAAAATCTGCATTCCCTGTTTCATGAGAAACAGGGAAAGATTCGCAGCAACTACACTAACGCACAGGCACGTGACGATGCGGTACAGGGATGTACCGCATCTTTATTGCATCGATTGTTTAGAAAGAGTGTTCGTACTCTTCCTGGCCAACTTGTGCCCAATCTGTCAAGGCTGTAAGTATATATATTAAAATACCAAAAAATCTATAAAATAGTATAATAATTTATTATATTTCTATGTGCAGATGCCGAGACACAGTCTGACAGCGATGGTTAACGCGACCCCCTCTTTCGCAGTCGCAGCAGGCCCGCTGGCTCTCTCTCGCCGCTACCTCGAGCCGCCGGCTCTCTCTCGCCGCAGGCCCGAGCCGAATTTCTCTCGCCTCCGACGGCTTTTTTTTTATATATATATTTTATATAATTTTATATAATTTTATATATTATTTATATGTTTATTTTATATAATTTTGATTTCATATATCTTTTTTATATTTGTATCTTTTTATAATTTTATAAATTTTATATTATAAATAATTACACACACACACACACACACACACACACACAAATTTTGTAAATTTACACATATTTTATAGATTAAAAAAAATATTATTATCAAATGAGTGTATTTATTTTAGATTAAAATGTCCTCCTTACCTCTTGTTCCCTTTTAAATATTAGGAAAATATAAAGAAATTATTAAAAATTATTTTTAAAAGCTCTCTCTCCTTCGCGTCTCTCTCGCATCTTATTTCGCCGTCTCTCTCAAAACTCGTATGTCTCTTTTTCTCTCTCTCTCGTTTTATTTTGCCGTCTCTCTCTCGCGCTGTCGCCGCTGCGGCTCGTTTTCTCTCTCGCATATGCATGGAAGAGCACGCGCCTCTCCACGTGTCCCTCGCATGGATGCGACCCGCCGGCTCTCTCGAACGTGAGATGTAAACATTCGACACTTGGAATGTTTTTTGAAATAGATATAGTTCTTTGTGAAGATTTTTTAAGTGGGGTACAGCCTGTGGAGAGCAGGGCTGTCTCTGCAATCATAAAGTTTCGAACGGTCCTCAACGAAGTGTCGGGACATTGCAACGAAAATGGTAGTGCTTTTTAAGTGCAAAAATATTAATTAATAGTGGAGGAAAAAATATATTAATATTAATATTTTTTTTGTAGTTTGCCCTCTGTATTATTTGTTGTTGTTGGGTGATCAAGGACCTCGTTTATGATATATTAAGGGATGCAGAATGGGAAAATTATTCAGATGACGACTTTGAAGAATGGATAGGGGATGACGAATGGGACGGTAAGAATAAAATTTATAATATTGTATTATATTTTTAAATGAATAATGTTATGTTTACATTTCAATAATGGTTCCAGATATGTGTGATTGGGATTGGGATCCATATATAAGAGACGATGACGGCGATTTCTATGATTGGGGTCTGGTGTGGCTGTTCGAGCCGGAACCTGTACCTGTGTATGAAAATTGGGACGGTAAGAATAAAATTTATAATATTGTATTATATATTTAAATGAATAATTGTTATATTTTTAAATTAATAATTGTTATGTTTACAGATGAACCATACGTTCCAATAATGGTTCCAGAGATGTCGGATTGGGACGCATATTTAAGAGGCGACGACGAAGCTGATTGGGGTCTGGTGCAGCTTTTCACTCTACCAGACCCGTACGATGTTAGGCCTCAGCCTACACCGCCGCCACGCCGTCGCCGTCACCGCCGCCGTCACCGCCGCAATCACCGCCGCAATCACCGCCGCCGTCACCGTCGCCACCCCAATCATCCATAATGTAAACTATTTTATTTTTTTATTTTTCATTTATATCCTTATTTTTATATATTTTATATTTTATATTTTTCTATTTTCTATTTTTCTATTTTTTAATTTTTTATTTTTATATTTTTTCATTTTTAATTTTACACACACACACACACACACAAATTTTGTAAATTTACACATATTTTATAGATTAAAAAAAATATTATTATCAAATGAGTGTATTTATTTTAGATTAAAATGTCCTCCTTACCTCTTGTTCCCTTTTAAATATTAGGAAAATATAAAGAAATTATTAAAAATTATCTTTAAAAGCTCTCTCTCCTTCGCGTCTCTCTCGCATCTTATTTCGCCGTCTCTCTCAAAACTCGTATGTCTCTTTTTCTCTCTCTCGCGTACGTCTCTCGCTGCAGCCCGTCTTCTTTCTCTCTCTCGCGTACGTCTCTCGCTGCAGCCCGTCTTCTTTCTCTCTCTCGCGTCTTATTTTGCCGTCTCTCTCAAAACTCATATGTCTCTTTCTCTCTCTCTCTCTCCTTCACATTTCTCTTGCGTCTTATTTCGACGTCTCTCTCAAAACTCGTATGTCTCTTTTTCTCTCTCGCGTACGTCTCTCTCTGCAGCCCGTCTTCTTTCTCTCTCTCGCGTCTTAATTCGCCGTCTCTCTCTCGCCGCGAGCCGCCGAATCTCTCTCTCTCGCCGCCACATCCGATTTCTCTCTCGCGCGCGGTCTATTTCTTTTCTAGTGGTTGCTCTCTCGCAAAGTATGTAACGGGTGGCGCGCAAATAAAGTACACCATGATATACATATAAGTATTTATTTGTCTTATATTTAATACATAATTATATAAAGTTTTATTACATATTAAAAACTAAAGCCACCAGCTCGCAATCGACAAGTTGGTGCATGTCGAAGGCGTTGCTAGCGCGTATCGCATTCGGCAATTCTCTCGCATTCGTTACAGTGGATGCAATATTGGAGAATTGCGTATGTTTGATATCGACCGTTGCGATGAGCCTCGTCAATCGATCGAACATTATTTCGATGCATGAATCGAGCTCGAACATACGACGTAACGTCGATTCGACCATCATATGAGCTTGGTGTCGTTTATCTTGTGAAAACGTACTGTTAGCGGCCCGACACTTATGAAGTTATACACATCGTTGTTGAGAGAGTCATTGTTCAAATAATTTTGAATAGTGTGACGTTGCTCGTAGAGTCCTTTCCACGTTTCGAGAGATAGTATTAGCTGTTTTCCCCGATGATCTCTTATGGCGATCTCCACGTAACTCGGCGGATCTACTCTGATGCCGATTTCGAGGAATTTGAATTCCGTGGTCGTCAATGCGTATCGTCTTCCAAGTATACGAACCGCACGAAACTCCAGCGAAACGCTGTAAAAAAATTAGGAAAAAAAAATTAAAACTAAATTAGGAAAAAAAGAAATTATAACTCATAAAAAAATATAAAAATAGAAAAAATATAAAATATATAAAATAGAAAAAGTTATACTTACTCGTCGCATTTCTTCTCGCACGTTTCATCGCGTCTCGGCATGTAGTAATTCATGCTGCTGCTTTTTTGGTGCAGAATATTTTTCTCGAGGGTATTAAAAAGTGAACCACCAGTCAGAACAGTCGACGAGAGACTGATCGTACAAAAGTACTAATAATCGAGTAACACTCATTTTTAAAATATTAGGAGAAGGGGATTCCTAGAAATATATATCTGGAGGGGGAATAAAGAGAAATATTTAAAAGTAGTGGGGATAAAAAATTAAATATTAGGAGAAAGGAATTCTTAGAATTATATATCTGGAGGGGAACAAAGAGAAATATTTAAAAATATTAGGAGAAAGGATTTCTTAGAAATATATATCTGGTGAGGGAGAGAAATAACAAAGAAAATAGTATGTAAACAATATGTTTATTCAAAAAAACGGATGATCGTCGGATCCAAGCCTGGATTTTGCGGCCGACCACCAATTGAATAATTTAAATACATTTTGTAACGCACAATTTTTTACATGTTTATTACATCGTAGAGTATATGTGGGATCTAACTTATTTAATGCAGGTACATCTTCATATATGGCATCCAAGGTCTCAATGGTGAAACCGCTGCTCGCATCGTCCATTATTTCGGCCAGCCATTCTCGCTTTTCGAGTCCTTTTACATACACGAGAGAGGACTCTTCATCGTCTTCTTGCTCATTTATGCCAACGATAGCTGCCGTAATCAAGCGCTGAGCCATGCCGTATGGAACATTTCCATCCTCCCATTGTAAGCTGTGATGATGTTGAGTTAGCCACGAGGCCTGACGCCTTTCCGACTTTATAAGCACGCTCCATGGCACAGGGCATGCGAAGAAATAGTGCGACATGATATATCCTCTTCTCAGGATTGCCGCTTCCTTTACGATAAATCGTTTGTTTAGTATAAATCCTTGCAGGTGACTCGACAAACGTTGGTGCGGACATGATCTCTTCGATGCGAGTCAGTTGAGAGGTATTACTTCACTAACATCAAACATCTCACATCATCTTGATTATGTATCCTCCTCCTCCCCCTCTTTCACACGCGTATTTGTGTAAACATTTTTTAGGTGATTTTGCGCACAACGTTGGTCAACGGGTTGTACTGGATCACACGATCGTGTATAATGAGGCAGTACGCAGTGGTATTATTAGGCACGTTTTCCTTACACTCAAATTCCAATCTCACATCCACCGTTGCGCTCTTGATCGATTCGTTTTGTCGAGAACAATCGATAATCACAAACGGACCGTTTTGTAAAAACCGTGTGATGGTGAGATTGGGCTCGAGGTATTAGTATCCGTAATAGTTCTTGCAGAAACGTGTGTAGGTGTCGTACAGAATTGACCATCTGTTTTTATCAAAATCCAGATTCATGTCGTCGTACGGATAACTTTCCGAGTTCAGAAAGAGTTTCACGTTGGTTAATTTACAGTCGTCGAATCGACTCGTATCCTCGGACATGACATTTTTACGCCCTGTCTGCAGAGCAAAAATTACATATCGCGGCTTCTCCAGTTGAGTCGCGGTCTTAATGGCCCACGAATGCTTGGTCGTACGCTGCAATAGCGGAAATTCGTATAGATCCCACGAGCGGAAACCCATGCTGAGGTAACGTCCGCTTTCCAGAGCGCGCAGCATCGACAGCTTCTTAATCTCGCTCAACAACACGTGTGGCATTCGCCATTGTATCTTGAATATGTTGATCACAGGCTCCAGTGCAGAATCTCCATACAGGCAATTATTGTCGTTGCGCGATCGTATTAAGATCAACTCATGACGCGCATTAATCACTACTCGTTTGTAGTCATCACAAAATCCCAGCAACATGTAGAGCGGTACGCAGAAATTGAAGTGCCCACTCGCAGAAATCGGATCACTCCAGCCAGCGTTACTCATAACCATGCTTCTATTGAATGATATCGTTACATAGTTTTTGAGCAAACTTGTTATTCCTACATTTCTGTTGCGATCAATCTCCACACCATCGAGCTCATAGCGAATTTCGTCAAATATGAATGCGACACAATTATTTCCCAGTGTCACATTGGATCCCTCAATTGGATGGTTTATCTTTAGTTCTCCCTCGATATATAAGAAACTCTCATACGGCAATGTATATAAATCCTGTTGTTGTATGGGTATTCTTATCTCGTCGCTGTATCCAAATGTTGTGTTGGCAAACGGGTTGTATGTGTGAGTCTCAATCTTGACGATGCGATCGTCAAAGACTGGCTCTTCCTCGATGTTGAGAATCTCAGTCATTGTTCAGATGGTGCGCAACGCAAATCCCAAAGATTGTAAAAACGCAACGTTTGACGAGGTGAGTCTCTTCTTCGTAGTTGATTTGATATTAGCGAATGATGTTGCTGCTGGTCTGATTGTGTTCTTCGTGTCTTTATTCAACACGAGCATCCCGTCGCACGAAGGTGGCCCGCCGTCGTACGTGCAATCTAATTGTTATCTCTTCACCGCGAAAATCGAGCAATCGTCCCTCCTGGTCAGTAACGCGTAACACTAAATCAGTAATGCTCCGTACGAAGATCGGCAGGTAAATGATCTGCGCCGGCGTTTCCGATATCTTATATCCTGGTGGTACTCTCGGTGAAAATTCGTGTATCGTGTGAACGAGTTTATTGTTGCTGTATGCACCCGCGGTCACGTTACACTCTATGCGGATAATGTTCACGTTGATAATATTAATCGCCATGTTCGATTTGTGCCATTTTCGCGGTTGCAGTATACGATTCGAGAATCCCAGCAGCGATCCAATGTTGTTGGGCATGCTAAAGTTTATTCTGTAGGCACACTTGATCTCGCTTCTCATCGTATTGTAATTAGCGCGGAGCACGATTGGATAATCTTCATCGTCGACACCTTTATCGCTAACAGCATTATGTTTTCGGGAAAGTGCACGTTTCAAAAATTCATGTATCGCTTGCAGCTCGTACGATCCCTCGGGAATCGTAATTTCCGCGTCGTCTGTTCCGTAGTAAAATTTATTATTCGAGGAATTCACATTCGATATAGTGTGATAAGTTTCAAAATCCGTCAGACCGAGCTTGTAGTCCGCGTCGCTCAAATCTATGGGCGGAAAGTAGGTCGCCGCGAGGACGCTACTCTTCCCAGTCAATGTTAGTGTTAGCGACATGTTGACAAAACTGAGTTAAATAACGCAATGTTAGTCTTTAAATTTGCGGCGAGAAATCTCGGAGAAACTGCAAGCACAACTGTCCGCAGATACTCTGATCATACGTTTGATAAGAGGTGTAATTGTATTCCAATTTCGGCACATTTAAATATCGCACCAATTCCTCGGGTGGTCGAAGATTGCCAAAACTGTCGAAATAAATTGCGCGATTTCCTCTTTTTGCATACGCCACCCAATGAGTGCCAGGACCGTCTGTACTGTCTAGATTAACGATATCACTCTCATTTTCTCGCGCGCCATTTATCAGTAAATTATTGCGCATAAATACACCTCTAAAGTATAGAATGTGCATACGTTTTGCAAGTTGTAGCAATTGCACATTTGTAGTTACACCTTTCGGCATTTTTAACGTTTTTTTGACGTTTTTTTTTTTTTTCTTCGCTCTTCGTCCATATTTGTAAGGGGCGAGATACAGTCCGCGACCTTCCATGGCGCGATTGTGGCGTAGTATCTCTTGCAACTGACGTTGCGCGGCTTTTCTATCGTTTACCGCTTTTGCTACGCCAGCTGCTCCGCCAACCAGGGATCCGAGCGCGCCCAGCATTGGTAAAATCGGCAAAAATCCGCCTCGTTTCGCTGCCGAAAGTATCCTCCTCTTTTTCGTCCTCTTTTTCGTTTTCAAGCCTATGCCGAGCTTCGTCTTGGCCTTCATCGCTGTCCAGACAACTGCGGCCGCGGCTCTCTCACCGAGACTCGAGTCTTTCGCGACGATGCGAGTTTTCGCTTTCTCGGCGAGTACCTTATCCGCCGCGTGTCTCTCGGTGAGTTCGCTGCTCCGAGAGTACGCTATATCGTGTTCACGGCACGCCGCGTCCAATGGGTTGACACCTTGATCACCTTTAGCCAATCGCTTTTCCAAACGAGTTCCCGGGCCGCAAAATTGATAGCCGGGGATATGAAGCTCGACCGGAAGTGCGTTTATCGCACGATTTAATAGACCTGTGCCTATTTTCGTTGACATCCGTTGCAATCTCTAGACATTACTGAGCAAAGCGCGAGTCCGCGCAGCTATAAATAGGCGGACGTTGGAGGTCAAATCGGGTGTGAGAAAATGAAATTTGTGCAACAACCTCTGACGATACGAGTGATGAATTACGACAGAGTACGCTGCAGCGTGAACGAAGGTGTGCGCAAACACGGTTCGATGCTACCGACAACTATACGCGCGATCGTTTGCGGCCCCTCAAACTGCGGTAAAACCAACGTGTTGATAAGCCTGCTGGAAAGTCCGCACGGTGTGCGTTTCGAGAACGTGTACGTGTACTCTAAATCGCTGCAACAGCCGAAATATCGCTATTTGGAAGATTTATTGACGCCGATTGACGAAATCGGCTACTTTACATTCTCCAATAACAGTGACGTCATTCCACCGAGCGAGGCTTATCCAAATTCAATTTTTGTCTTTGATGACGTGGCATGCGACAAGCTAGATACGATAAGAGAGTACTTCTCAATGGGGCGCCACTCGAACATCGACTGCTTCTATCTCTGTCAGACATACGCGAGAATACCGAAACATCTTATACGCGACAACGCGAACCTGCTAATCCTGTTTAAACAGGACGCCACCAATTTGAAGCACGTGTACAACGATCACGTGAATACCGACATGTCGTATGAGGATTTCAGTGAGTTATGTCGTACTTGTTGGCAGCAAAAGTATGGATTTCTAGTGATAGACAAGGACAGCTCGCTTACGAACGGGCGATACAGAAAAGGATTTAATGAGTTCGCGATACCGCAGAGCCATTAGTCGTCGCCAACAATCCTCCCAGTCGAGAGAAACTCTAGAGAGAGTGCTGCCGACATGGCTGATAATATTCGCGAGCGTGAAAAGGTTGCCAAGGAGATTGCGAAGACGGCCGAATCGATCCGCAAGAAACACCGCGCTCTGAAGACCGGAAAGATCGATGATGATATCGCCGTCAAGACTCACTTTAAACCTATTATCGAGCCGCTACAAAAGATTGTCGACAACGCGACGATTTCGGTGAAAAACGAGCCTAACACCGACGACGACGACGGTGTGAAGATCGAGACACGGTATGAGGGGGAAACACCGAAAAAGAGTAAACATAAAACCATCAAGCGATATAAAGAAGAGGAGGAGGAGACATTGAAAAAAAGAAAATATGATATTTTGAAACCATTGGACGCTTCATTGCCGACAACATCTACACCGAAAAACGCACAACCTGTGATAACCAAAACACTCGTAGACGAAAATGTTTTCGAAACCGCGCGTAACCCGCCCGAAATATCCCTTCGACACTGGTTAAGATCGTTGGAAGGTCGACAAATGATGCGAAAGGATTGGGGGCCATTAGGACAAAAGTACATGGACGCTCTCCTCGGTGCTGATGAGAAGAAAGAAATTGATAATGTATACGGAGTCTATTTCGATGAGAATGAAATGCGCATCGGAAACAAGCGATTCGCGATTGACAAAGATGACAATATAATCATAGGCGACACGCGGTACATTGGAACGCCCGGATTGTACGAGTTGATCTTCAAGAAAAGACCTGATTACCAGGAGGATGATTTGCAAAAATACAAACATATATTATTGGCGACAAATGCGCATAAACGCAACTTTGATGTGCAAGGCCGTGTGAAGAGTAGCAAGGGGGACAAGTACAAATATATAATCGCACCGTTGACGCGGGTGGAATCGGACGACCCAAAATCTGGCATGGGAATGCCTCGCGCTATGACGCTAACCAACAATAAGATTGATTACGTGCACTGGGACAACCCCAACGAGCTAGTGGATCGCCTACGATTGCTCGATGCTTCGCACCAAGCTGGCAACAACGCGCATGACAACGAGATCTTGTCGATTATCGAGGAACTGCGGGAAGCGGGCATTATTATAAATTAAACAAGGTTCCCGACAATTTATTCAGTTTATCGTGTGACACTTTACAAAGCATTGAAAAAATGTCTATCAATAAATTTGGATTATTCGAGAGGAGAAATGATGCAACCCCTGGCATAAACGATCAATGGTATAGATTGATTAGAAAATGCGTGCGCAAAAACGCTCTGCATCGCGTCGCTACAGATTATGACGCGAGATCGCGCAAGATTCGCCGTGTAGCGCAACTTGAGGCGGATACCGATGTCGTCAACAAATTGTACCTGGAAGAGTGCTTTAAAACATTGATGATCCAACAGAAAGAGTCAGATGAGAAGCTGGCTGCGTTAGAGAAGGATGTACGAGCGTTGGAAACTGCGATAAAAGAGCTTCTGCGTGCGCCAAACACTACCTCAGACACAGGCATCTAATAAGCGGTTGGCTCAGAAACGTCTATCAAACAGTTGTGAAACGTCTAGAAAGGATTTTCGAGTGGTTGCAAACAATTGTTGAACAGCTACGGAGGATTATCAGCGTGCTACCAAACAACAATGAGTGGCATCAGTGACCGACCTGGAAGCAGCAGTGAACGACCCGGAAGCAGCAGTGAACGACCTGGAAACGGTGGTGAACGCGACCGCTACGATCGAGGTTACGATCATGTCAAACAGGGTTGCGAACGAGGCTACGAACAAGTCCTTAAAGGTTACATAAAAGGCTATCAACAACTCAGTAAGGGTTGCGAACAGGTCAGGGACGGCTGCGAACGGGCCAAGGCGGGCTACGAACGGATCAGAAACGACTTGGGACAAGGCTGTGATCGAGTCAGGAACGATTTTCGAATGGGCCAAGGACGTGAGTGAACGAACGCGAAAGAACCCGAAAGAACCCGAAACAACGAGAATTTAACCCGAAAGAACCTGAAAGAACAAGGCACAAACCCGAAACAACGAGGCACAAAACCGAAACAACGAGGCACGAACCCGAAACAACGAGGCACGAACCCGAAAGAACCCGAAACAACGAGGCACGAACCCGAAAAAAACCCAAAAGAACCTGAAAGAACAAGGCACAAACCCGAAACAACGAGGCACGAAACCGAAACAACGAGGCACGAACCCGAAAGAACCCGAAACAACGAGGCACGAACCCGAAACAACGAGGCACAAACCCGAAAGAACCCGAAACAACGAGGCACAAACCCGAAAAAAACCCGAAAGAACCCAAAAGAACGAGAATTTAACCCAAAAAAAACAAGGCACGAACCCGAAACAACGAGAATTTAACCCGAAAGAACCCGAAACAACGAGGCACGAACCCGAAAGAACCCGAAACAACGAGGCGCGAACGCAAAAGAACCCGAAACAACGAGGCACGAACCCGAAAAAACCCGAAACAACGAGGCACGAACCCGAAAGAACGCGAAAGAACGAGAATGAATAGTGAAAATAACAACGAGCAACATAGTTTGGAGAGACGGCAGTTGGTAAACGAGTTGCACGCGTCAGCGAAAAAAAATTTCCCTCGAAGACATGTCATAGTGCGAGGATACGATGATTTGTGGCAAGCCGACATTGTCGAGATGCGTCCATACTCCCGTTTCAACAGAGGTTACCACTACATACTCACCATCATCGATGTGTTGTGCAAGTATGCGTGGGCTGTACCACTCAAGAGTAAAGGAGGAAGCGAGACAGCTGACGCAATCGCCAAGATAATTCGGGATAGCAAGAGATGCCCGAAAAACATGCAAACCAATAACGGAAAGGAATTTTACAATGCCGATGTGCAACGACTTATGCGAAGACATGACATTAATCACTATTCTACATATTCGATATTGAAGGCGTCGGTCGTCGAGCGATTCAATCGCACACTAAAGAACGATATGTGGAAGATGTTTACGCTGAATGGTACTTACAAGTGGTTCGACATGCTGCCACGTCTCGTATCAGATTACAACGGACGCAAGCATCGAACGATTGGTATGCGACCCGCCGACGTTACCCCCGCGATCGCCGAAAGACTCTTGGCTACCGTGTACAATCGTGTAAAAATCGCGGGTCCGGCAAAGTTCAAAGTAGGTGATCAGGTACGCGTCAGCAAGTACAAACAACTTTTCGAGAAGGGATACACGCCAAATTGGACAACCGAGGTGTTTAAGATTGTTAAAGTGCAGCATACTAATCCCGTAACATATCTACTCGAGGATTATCACAAGACATCTATCGCTGGAGCGTTTTACGAGCATGAGCTGCATCGTGCAAATTATCCGGATGTGTACCTCGTGGAGAAAATACTGCGCAGGAGGGGTGACGAGGTTTATGTAAAATGGCTGGGATTCGACAGTTCGCACAACTCTTGGATACATAAAAACAATGTTATTTAATGTATTTTATTCAATCATTGTATAACAATATATATATTGTATAACATATGAAATATATGAAATATATAACAAAATATATATAATTCTCATTAATACGTTCTTACAATATAATTTATTTACAACGGTATTCGATAATGTCCCCACTGCAAGGTGTCGGTCGAATCAGGTACGACATACCGCTTGTCGTCGTAGGGACTTAGAGCAATTTTCGTCTCGCTGATGGTATACACTTTATGCAATATCGATCTTATACATGACTGTTGACGCGTCATTTCAATCTCGTCATTAAGACAGCGTGTATAATCGTCGAATGTTATACTACGCGCTACGACGTTACTTTTGACACCTTTTGCCTTTTTAGTGTCCTTTTTACCATCCACCCGCAAAGCATACATTTTTGCTCTAAGCCCGACGAATTCGGTCATTATCGCGCCGTTATTCTCATCTTTCATCAGACCCGGCACCTTTTTATTCGCGAGCGGTATACCGTACGCATTATTCGCGGCGTAATCGCTGGTATCGAATCGAGCGATGTCGCGTTTCAAATTTTCATAGACATCCTGACATTTAATTTGATATATTAAACTATCCGTGTCGGTGTACATTACTCTACAATTGTCACGATAGAGCGGTGACATGTATTCGTGGTGAAATTCATAAAGACATACTTTTGATACGTCGAGTATGCACATGCCGACGTAGATTGGTTTGTAGAATTTAACTTCGAGTTTGCGTAATTCTATGGCAACTAATTTTTCCGAAAATATGCTTGTACTATGAAATTTGGTTTAGCGATCATTGCCTCCGCACCGTACCGTTTGTCCCATTTTGTTAATAATTTTACATCCATATGATTGCGCACATTTTCCATCGTCTTGCCGAATACCGCGTTATTCATCAATTTATATAAATTTTTTTCAAAATCGTTTTTCGCTCGTGTTCTAAACTGTGTGTTAAGTTCGATGTATTTTTGAAGCCACGCTGACTGCGTGAATTGTAGTATGCGATATATTTTTGTTATGCGTAGCCCGTGGCGCGTGCACTGCTGCAGATTACGATAGTGTATTACGTAGCGCTTCTTATCGTAAAGCGTTGCTAGGAGTTTATATTCCCGCTTGCCGGGCGGCTTATCGCGCGTTGGGCAAAACGGTAGGTCAATGTGCGCGTCATGAAGATGCTGCGGATACTCTAAATCTACTTCGAGAACATAGCCTATAGGTGAATCGAACGCGATAGATGATACGTCAAAATTCGATATATCGTCGACCCACCGAAAATCAGCATATGGCAATGGTTGACACATTGCCCATCCGTACAAATTATTTACATCGAAATACATGAGGTACGATGAGGGTTTCGATGGGTCGTACGATTGCATGTACTTGTTATTAGCCTGTGCGTATCGGCCTGAACATTGACTAAGGCCGCCGCGTATACCTCGTTCGACAAACATAACCATGTCAATGTCTGTTAATAATTCAAATTTTATATTTGTATGTTTTAACATGGCGTCCCATGTATATCCGGGGAGAGTATAATAATACGCGGGATCGAGTCCGTAACTTTTTATACAACTATCGCGAAAATTCTCAAATATATCGGCCAATAACAAAACATCAATTTTTAAATATAAATCGCTATATTTGCCTAGCGTTCGAAGGGAGAATCGGCTCCAGACGGTCTCGGCGTGCGCGTAATCACTCTCGGATACTGTGTCGCCGGTTAAGGAACTGTAAAATGAGTCGCGCGGCGGTAAACGTGTGTCTTGTAATCTGTCCACGCAGTCTATGTATTCGTATAGAAAGACACCCTTTCGTGTCAATAAATTGAATTTTTCACTAGTTAAATTTTGATATTCCGAATGTAAAATTTTTAGTTTATCTTTATCCAAAAATGACGCTAATTTGTCGAGACTAGCACTGAGAAACTTATACGAATCGATAAAGCGTAATTTGATATAATTTTTTGCATTTTTGTCTTGTGTCAATCTAACAGTTTTCGAGAATGATATATATTTTTCCTTTGTTATCGGCAGTAATTTGATTTCCCCTTCGAACGCTGTGACTATGTCCTCGATAATAAAATGTGCGTCGTAGCCGGACAGATTGTGAAAGACTATAGGGATACAAAATGATTCTTTGTAATTTAAGTTACAATTTGAATGCGCAGGACCCCTGTACCGCCCGGTAAGGTGGCAATGATCGCGGACGCGTGTATCGTCTTCGTCAAACGGTTTTTCACAAATGTGACAATGCGTCGCGGTGCGAAATTTTAACCACTCGTCAGGCGTTAAATTTACCATAGGAACATTGGTCGTTAAAATATTTTTTACGCGGATTGCTAAATTTTTAAGCTGTTCGGCGAACCATGCGACGCAATCGACACTACGGCGGGAATTGTACGCGGACAACGAACTGTCATACGAACACTGTACATAGTACGCGATGCTGAACACTTGATGGTGTTGATAATTTTTGGCATCTTCGGTCTTTGCCAAAACACACTCGAGATCGGCGTACACTACAAACGGCAGCCGCTCCTTCCTCGTGTAGTTGTCGAAGCTGAGCCACTTGTCCTTGTCGCTCGGCAACCGAATAGAACAGTCGTTCAATTTCCCGCAATCTTCCGTATGCGCTTGCAATTTATCCACCGCTCCGAAATAATGTAGGCATCTGTAAAAAATAAAAAATTTAATGAAAATTTAATTAAAATATAATTTACGTGTAATAAATATATATATACTTACCGAGCGCATATAAATTTTTTACATTTCTTTTTGCTCAGCTGTGAGCTCACGAGGCGAGACAGATTTTTTATCAAAACAAAATGCCCGACGCTGTTTTCGTCTTCCACGTACAGCAGATTGACGTGCCTGTCCTTCTTTTTTTCCGAAAGACGCAACGGGACGATGTTCTCGTTCTCGATGATGTACACATTCACGGAGATGTCGTTTGCAAGTTCAAACTTTTTAATTTGATTCACAGTCACTGGAAACTCAATGTTTTGGAGATTCAGCACTGTGGTGTAATGCGGATAGGATTCTCGTTCCATATGTCTTTCAGCGGGGTACAGAGCGGCTACTACTGACCATGCGAAACACGCATTGTCCGCTGATAGCACATTAACAACCGCTCTTTTTACCATAATTTTTTGCGGTAATTTGACATGGCATCCAGCGCGCATTGGATTATACTTGTTGATATTTACTGTCAAATCTATTATCCGCGACAATGCCCAGCCGCTATCGCGTTCCTGGAACTCTTCTAGCGATGCTAGCGTGGGCTCGATTACGCGGCGCTCGTACCACTCGCGTACATCGGACGTGCGAAAGAGTTCAAAGTTTCTCGTATTAATACTTTTATTGGCACGCTTGTCACCGGACACAAATTCGCCGTTGAAAACAGTGTTCACTTTTACACTGATGTGTCTCTGCAGCACATTCTCCACGTTCTCGACTACAATGTCTGCTGCATTTTCCAAAAACTGACGCGGTTCGATATAGTCGACGTTAATTACCGCACCGGTAAGTATACGGCTATCGAACGCCGTATCGATCTCGCGCCAAACGAGTCTTTGCGCGTTATTGCCGCCGCCGCTGCCACTAGGTATGGATCCACCACTAAACATGGATTCACCGACATACTGTCTCTGCAAGCGCACCTTCGCACCCTCGAGTCGCGCTATTCTCGCCACGAGAGATTGCCTATGTCCAATCGAGAGACGCGGACGCTTGGCACGGCTGCGTTCTTCCAGCTCTTCGATAAATTCTTCGCACTCTTGCAGCCATCCGAAATATTCGCCCAAGGTGCCGACTTGGCGGGAACGCTCCAACAGGTCGCGCTCAATGTTCTCCATTTTTTATGTCTGGCACTTTTTCACACTTTTAACCTCAGCCTATTTTCGCTGACATTCGCTGCAATCCCTGATCATCGGTGCTGGACCGTCAATATGCGTTCGCATCCACGGCCGATTGTAATGTTCGAGGCAGCGACGATATGTCTGAACCTCCGGATCCGTCTTGATATGCTCTGGAAGCTTGTCCCACAAATGCTCTACGAAATATCCACACTTTTGTAGTAAAACAATCTTCGGAATATATTGTAACTGTTCGGCACTTAAACTGAGAATGTCGGAAGCACTTGATAGCATGACAAACATCTTGAATGAAGAGAGCGTGCGCTCGCCAGTGGTACTATGGCCCGGCAGCGGCATCGGTCCTCGTTATATATCCCAATCAACCCTTTGTTCGTCAACGTACGAACGAGAAAAATTTAGATGACGTAAATTTTCGGCGCTTGTTTGTTTATAAATTCCTGCAGCCGCTGGTTATCGGCGCTGGTATTTCTTAGAAATATACGTATAGATCATGTATCAACCCCCTTGATTGTCGGCGTATGCCAAGCGGTGGCCCTTCTTAAAATTTGATTATCTTAGATTTTCAGAGAACTGATTGTCGGCGCTCGGATCCAAGCGGCCCTTCTTAGAATTTAATTATATTTCTTAGAAATATACAGATAACGTATGGGGGAAGAAACGCAACCCCCTTGATTGTCGGCGCATGCCAAGCGGTGGCCCTTCTTAGAATTTGATTATATTTCTTAGAAATATACAGATAACGTATGAGGAGAAGAAACGCAACCCCCCCCCTTCCCCCGATTGTCGGCAGCCCTTTTGTAATAGATATTGTTTATCTTTTGTTTATAAACATAAACGTATGAAGAGAAGAAACGCAACCTCCCCCCCCCCCCCGATTGTCGGCAGCCCTTTGTAATAGATATTGTTTATCTTTTGTTATAAACATAGATAAGCTTATCTGCTGATAAGACCCCCCCGCCCGCTTGACGTCATACCCCCTCGCCCCCGAAAACCCCCCCGCCCCGCACCCCCCTCAGAGGATCCGGGTTAGAACCCCCCTAGTATTCCTACTTATGTATATATATATATATATATATATATATATATACATATAATATACTAATTATATACTATTAAACTTATATATATAAATAATTAAATTATTAAAATATTAAACTATAAAATTATTAAACTTTACACAATTAAAAAAATCAAATATAGTAGGCCAACTAAACGAGCAAATAAATAAGGTGTAAAAATTTATTAATAGTTAGATAATTAAAATAACATTTCGTTACAGAAACGATATAAATTGTAAACGTTTCGACTGCACTACAGTCTTTATCAATACATAAAAGTTAAATATTAAAATACAAAGTTAAATGTTAAAAATACAAAGTTAGTTAAATATTAAAATATAAAATTAAAACGATTCTTCTGTTGACCAATAGATATGCAAGGCGGTTGGTCTGAGATGCCAAGTTATGCGACATTTAAACATGCTGCGGATGTAATACGCGAATTAAATCAATGTCAGAAAAAATTAAAAAATCTTTCAACTTACATTATCGTTTTAACAAGTCCTTTTTCCCCATATTTCAAGTGTGTGTTGCGAAGTCTGAATAACAAATGTCAAAATAGAGAGCGTGATGTATTTATTTATTACCAATGTTTTTTCTAAATTATGATTCAGCAAATTTACTAAGTATGTCAAAATAACTACTGTCTAACAATTCGGTGTCTTTATTTAAATTAATTCCATTTTTCTGTTCTTTAATGTGGATCATTTCAGATATTAGTCTTTTATGGTAATTCTTTTCACGATCCATAATTTTAATGTTGTCCCAGTCAAATGTATGTTGTTCGTTTAGAATGTGTTCCGTGACAACCGAATGTCTAGCAGAGTCTAATTTAATATTATTTTTATGTTCTTTAAGTCTCGTTCCTAACTGTCTTTTTGTCTGTCCGACATATGTGGCGTCACAATCGTTGCAATTCAATTTATAAATAACGTTAGAATTCGTGGGGCAATTATTTCTGTCCTTATAAACTTTTATGAAGTCATTCAATTTTTTAATGCAACAATATCCTACCACTACGTTAGGTCTTCTTATTGCTGAAACAACTTTCTCAGATATTGATTCTATATATGGTATGACAAAATATTTAATGTTAGTATTAATATTATTAGTATCTGTTATATTGTTATTATTAGGCTTGTTAAATTTCTTGGAGATTGAAAAATCTCTCAACTAAGAAATTTAACAAGCCTAATAATAACAATATAACAGATACTAATAATATTAATACTAACATTAAATATTTTGTCATACCATATATAGAATCAATATCTGAGAAAGTTGCTTCAGCAATAAGAAGACCTAACGTAGTGGTAGGATATCGTTGCATTAAAAAATTGAATGACTTCATAAAAGTTCATAAGGACAGAAATAATTGCCCCACGAATTCTAACGTTATTTATAAATTGAATTGCAACAATTGTGACGCCACATATGTCGGACAGACAAAAAGACAGTTATAAAGACAGAAATAAAACGTTCTGTGAAAATTAGATCAAGAGGATAACCGTTGGATAGCAAAATGTTAATAGCTTTCTCTATATTTTTTTTGTGAAATTGCGGATGTGATAGTAATAAAGCTCTATCTACCAAGTTATAAATTGTTCCTATTTTATGACAAGTTGGATGATTTAAAAAAAATGAAAGTAATCTACCTGAGAATGTCTTTTTGTGATACCAATCTAAATAAATTTTATTATCTATTACTTTGATCATTATGTCTAAAAAGTTTATACACCGATTATCCTCTTTTTCCAATGTAAATTGTAGTCTATCATTATAATTGTTGAATTCGTTCAAAACATATGTAATATTGTCAGCGGAAGTGCATAAAATAATGTCGTCTACATAACGGAAATAAAAAGTTATTTCGCAATTTAAATTACTAATTACCAATGTTTCCAAGTCCTGCATGACTATATCGGCAATGATCGGAGAAAGTGGGGAACCCATAGGAGTCCCATAAATTTGTTTGTAAGTTATGTTATTGAAAGTGAAAAATGTAGAAGTTAATATAAATTTTACCATACCTATGAATTCATTTTTGGGAATCTTTGTGTGTGACTCTATAAAATGCCATCTATTATTGATACCGTTTAATGCAAGATCTACGGAAACATTAGTAAATAATGAAACAACGTCCAAAGAAACTATTATGTCGGAATCTTGTATTGTTTTCCCTGATAGAATGTTGCATATATCAAAACTGTTATTTACAAAACTGTCCGCTCTAGGAAGGCTATCTTTTAAAATTTTATGAAAGAAGGAAGCAATATTATATAGAGAAGTATTTATTGAGGGAACTATTAATCTAAAAGAAATATTTTCCTTGTGGATCTTGGGGAGCCCATAGGCTTTAGGAAGAAGAGAGTCGCTTGAAAATAAATAATAGTATTCTTTTTTGTTGATGAAATCTTTTTTCAACCATTTTTTTTTGAGACCAGATTAAACTTTACACTATTTATAATTTTTGCTTTTTGTTACTTAATTTATATATTTTCTTATTATATTATAATTATTTATCTCAATATATCTTTTTTAATATTCCGTAATTTTATATGTTCGAGTTTAAACTAAGCATGCAATAACTTTTTGAAAATTGATAATTGATTTGTTTACAAACAATATTTGTTAATTAAAATTAATATTAATCAAAATTAATATTGGTCGCTAGTGGTGAAAATAAGCTTAGAAAACTTGACTTCGACGTAACTAGCAAATTTTATTTAATTATTTCACGACGTTTCGACCATTTGGTTGTGGTCCTTTTCAAGTGAAATTTCTACAACATAATATTACACAATAGTTTTTAACATACGAGAACTCATTTAAGTGTTAAATTAATAAAATAAATATAAATATTATAAACATACCCATCAATTAAACCGAGGTTAACATAACATCACACTGGTGTTATTTAAAATCGAAAGTTAAAAGTTAAAAGAGGAACACGTCCCATCGTTATGATGTTGAAAGTTAAAAGTTAAAAGAGGAACACGTCCCATCGTTATGATGTTTCGTCAACGACTAAATTTGAAACGCGTTACTAAACAATCTTTATTATTTTGTCATAAATGTTTGTCAAATTCTCGGTGTCTTTCTGTAGGTTAACCGTATTGTCATGCTTCTTTATAAAGAACATTTCAGCAATCTCTCTCTTTCTTACATGTTCCTCATTATGTAAAATAGTCGGTGATTTCCAATCAAAGTTATGCCCAAAATCACATCTGTGTTTGCTCAAAACCGAATGATTAGACTCATGTAATTTAATATTGCTGGCATGTTCCTTCACTCTAGTGCATAAATGTCTTTTCGTTTGTTCAATGTATGATGCATTACAATTTTCACAATTAATCTTGTATACTACATTCGTTTTAATATCATTAGTTATTAAATCTTTACCTCGTTTTATCAGCCTATTCAACTTTTTTGGCAAAATATAAACGACATTTATGTTAGCATTTTTAAGTGACCTTTTAATACTGTCGCTAACATCCTTAACGTATGCGAGTGGAATTACATAATTCTTATCTTGAGCCGAATTCACATTAACGTTATTATCTAAATCATTACTCAAACTGTCGTTATTATCTGCATTGTGACCGTTAACATTCCTGTTGTTATTCAGTGCATTAATTCTTTTATTTACATACTTATTAATAATATGATCCGGAAAACAATTATTAATTAAAATGTTCTTTACAATCTCAATTTTCGTATTATGAAATTGTTCGTTAGAAAGTAAAATTGCATGGTCTACTAAATTGTAAATCGCGTATTAATTTTGTACTTAATAGGATGACTCGAAAGAAAATTGATGTATCTGCCAGAACATGTAGGTTTCCTAAACCAATTAGTTGTCAATTTATTCCCATTGCTGATAACTGTAGAATTTAAAAAATTAATAGAAGAATTGGTCTCTCTTTCATGTGTAAATTTTAAACGTTCATGATAATTATTAAATGTACTTAAAATTTCATTTATTTTAGAGCAAAATTTGTTTACAAAATTTATATTTATTTTATTAATTTAACACTTAAATGAGTTCTCGTATGTTAAAAACTATTGTGTAATATCATGTTGTAGAAATTTCACTTGAAAAGGACCACAACCAAATGGTCGAAACGTCGTGAAATAATTAAATAAAATTTTCTAGTTACGTCGAAGTCAAGTTTTCTAAGAATATTTGTTAATTTATCAAATATATTAAATTCTTAATATAAAAAATTACCATGTAAAATGTGGAGTATAAAAAAGAAGATAAAGTAATAACATTTCCTTCGCTTGCAGAAGAAAGAAGAGTATTTGTACTGTAAATTTCGAGCAGAATTTCTTCTAACATATTTGTACTTTTATACGCACTTCTCTGTTAATTACAAATCTATTATCAAATTAGAAAGAATTATTATCAGAAATGAAAATACGAGCGTTAATAAAATATAAGTTTAGTAAACTGCGTCACTTGTCTGTAAGTAAAATGTTCCTTTGTTCTAGAATTTCTCATTTTTTATCCAAATGTGTCGAATAATAATAAAATTAAATTATACATTTTTTTATTTGTTATTACTTTATTAAGTGAGTTATTACTTAAGTATAATAGCAAATAAAAAAATTTAATATAAATACATATAATTCTATAATATAATTTATATATATAAATTATATTTTGCAAATATAGTAATGATTATAAAGCAATAACAAATAAAAAAATATAAATATACATACATATATTTTAAAATATATGTAATATTTACATATATTTCTAAATATATATTTACATACATATTTTTCATGTGGAAATGTTAAAACCAATTACTTTGTGAAATTAATAGAATTGTTATAAAAAAATTTATTAGAAAAATATATTTTTGCAACCTGAGGATTGGAGAACACAAAAATAAAAAAAGCATATCATGTTTCGAATAAATGTGAAATTGGCCGTTCAAACCCTTAAGAAAAAAGTCAGTGTAGTTTTAAATTTTGCGAGCACTATATACGTTTCTGAGCAATTGTTATGTAAAAAGCAATCCATATAGCCAATAAATAGATTTATAGTTTATCTAACATCACATTTTGACAATAAAACAGGAAAAAAACAACAGACTTCTCAAAGGCGTTCAGAATCTCCTTAAGCAACAATTATATTTTTATAGTAAAACGCCTGTAACATATGCTACACCGCCAGACAAGACTGCGCGCGAAAGCACTCGCGGAAAACCGTCCGTAAAGTCGTGCACTTGTTCGTGCTTTCGCCGCTACGCGGCGTCTTTTCTCGCGGTTAGAATTCCGCTGAGTGAGGATATAAGGCCACGCGCTGCATTGCCGAAACATATTTGTGAATATATATGTATACATATGTACGACCAATGAGTGCCATTAAATTATTATTGGACAGTATGTTAATAGCGCAGAATTTTATTGTAAGATCACTTAGAGACATTTTTGGTTAGCAAATATGTCGGAAAACAACTGTGACTTTCGAAAGTAAAGATTTTAGCTAACTCTTTTGAAATTTAAACTCATTTTTTTGAAATAAAGGACGGTATTCCATAGTCCGTTCTTATATTTAAGACTGTCTTAAGCACAAAGTCTTTTAAGATGCCTTTCTCTTCTTAAGCATGTCTACAAAACTAGTCAGATTCATAATTCAAATCTTGATGGCCTTATTTGAATCAAATAAGATCGTGTTTATTAGAAAGTAAGTTTATTTTCAAGTCAGTCCGTACATGACTTTAAGATAAGCTTATTAAGGTAACATTTCATGAGCAGTGAAAAGCAGCAGTTTAGTAACTAACTAGTATTGTTTGGTGAATTCACAGAATTGCTGCGCTGCCCATGAAATAGGTTTCCTGTGCAGTGTTTTAAATCGTTAGCACTATGTCGTATAATCAAAAATTATATCAGTGGCAAACAGAGTGTATACTTAAAATTAATGAGTATAATGCAAAAATAAATCAAAAACAAGCTGTAATAGCGGCAGCTGTAGTAGCGACAGCTTACACAAGTATTTAAAAAAAATACAAAAAGAAACGATATTGGATGGCTGAGATTTATAAGCAACGACGACGCATAGGATTTTATTACTTGGTATTCCCAATGTTGAAATTAGATGATCTCCGATTTAAGAATTATTTTCGGATGAACTGTACTCAATTTGAAGAGTTGCATTAATTGCGCCAAGAATACACCGACAATATGCCATTCGAGAACCCATTGAAACGGAACAACGTTTCATAATATGTTTAAGGTAATATGTAATATGTAGTTTTTTCTATTATCCTTTTATTGTAAGTAGAAAGAAGTAAAATTTTAATATTTTAAATACTTAGCTAGTGGTGACAGTATGGCATCCATGTCACACCAGTACTCGGTTAGCCAAACAGTAGTTTCTCAAATTATTCGTGAAACATGTGAAGTTATATGGGATGCATTGTACCCTCTTGTACTTCCATTACACACACATAAAGAATGGAGGGAGATTGCAAATGAAATGAATATTAAATGGCAATTTCCACATTGTATTGGGGCAATGGATGGCAAACATGTTATTATACAGGTATAAAATGGTTTTCTGCATATCTGAATCAAAATTTGCATATAATTCACGCAGTTACTCTATAACTCAAATTCTATTTTTCTTTCAGAGTCCTCAACACAGTGGCTCTGCTTATTACAACTATAAAAAATCCTTCAGTATTGTATTACTAGCAATCTGTGATGCGAACTATGTTTTCACATATGTTGACATTGGTGCCTATGGTAGACAGAGCGACGGTGGTGTTTTTAAAAATTCGTTAATGGGACAAAAATTTGCACAGGGACAAATGAATGTTCCACTTGCCGAAGAAATTTATGAAGGAAGTTCCAAGTACCCTTATGCATTAGTTGCAGACGAAGCATTTCCACTGAGTCCATACTTGATGCGTCCTTTTTCTGGAAGAGATTGTTTGTCAACAGAACAGAAGATTTTCAATTACCGACTCAGTCGAGCAAGAAGAACAATAGAAAATGTTTTTGGGATTCTTGCTGCTCAATGGCGAATATATAGAAAACCTATCATAGGAAAAGTTGAGACTATTGAAAACATAGTGAAAGCAACAATAACTTTACACAATTGGCTACGCAAAAAAGATATATCAAATAGAGAGCAGTCATTTATATCTGCTGGTATGATTGACGAAGAAGCAAATGATGGCTCCATTATTGAAGGCAACTAGAGAAAAATTGTGCAACTAGACAACAGTGTCCTGCAACCATTGTCTTCTTGCTTAACACACACATACACAAGAACGTCTGCTGAAATCCGACAAAAATTTATGAATTATTTTAATGAAGAAGGCGATATTCCATGGCAGTTTGTACACGTTTTTAAATAAATAAATGTTAAATTTATCAGTCTTACAATAGTTTCTATGATTTCATTATTAAATTATTAAGGTTTCTTGTTCCTCGTCGATCATGTCGGAATCGTGACGTCAGAAGCGAGAAAATACACACTTAAAATTTTTGCGTGCCATTTTTAGATAAAAAGATATATCAATGTAACAACACTACAAAAGTCTTTGGCATACTTGTAAAATTATCTGAAAACTCTTTTTCCTTTTATAATCAATTAACAGCTGTAAAATGAATGTAATATGAAATCCAGTCCGTCTAAATATTTATTATTTACTTATTTATTAAACTGTTTTGGATCATTAAATAAATAAATTTGATTTTGCATAAAAAAATTAATTATTTATTAGGACCACGTACAATATAAAATATGTATTATCATAAATTATGTATACTATAAAATATATGTTTAAAAAAAATACAAAATATTTTTCTTGCAAATAAAGCGAAGCATAGTAAGAAGTAATATTAGATAGCATTTAGAAGTTTAATTTTTCATACATAAATTGCAATATTTCTAAAATTAAAGTCCTTTTTCGCTCTTCTGTTTGTTGCCTTAACTGACTCCCAAGTATCAAAAATAATCCATCTACTTCGTCTAGGGTCGGAGATGGTGGCAATGTTAACGGTTGCATAGGAGTTGCAATTGTAGATATAGCATCTGCAATTTGCTGAATTGCTGTATTTGGTTCTTTCATATCTGAATGAGTTGTGCGTCCTAAAAAATAAAATAATACTTACAACAAAAACAATTTTTACAATAAATAAAAGGGGATTTATTATGATGGATTTAAGATAAGGATCTTAAAACATCATGACAAATCATCGGTAACGTAATTATTCATTAAACTCCCTTGTATCCACTGAATAATACATATAAATATATGTATTATTATTCAGTGAATGAATAAGAATTATAATTGATATCATTACGTTACGTTTTTTATTCAAGGGGGGGTCTGCTGCTTCTCCTGATCCAGATTCTAAATTTGTTGTAGTCCTATAGTGTTAAATAATAATTACATAATAGAAATGGCACTAATGAAGTTATAATAGTCCAATCAAATTTGTTACATAAATCTAGGTTTATTCCTAAAATTCCAAAAACAAAGTAATTTAGATTTATACATACTGTTTTGTAATGAGAGTATCCTTTAAAAACAGCATTCTGTCAAAGTGCTTCCATTTTTTTTTCTTTGATCCTGCAGCTCCGCTGGGCTGCTTATCTTCAGCTACTTTACGGCAGAATCCATTCGACATCCATTAGACGTATTCATGGATATTGTATGGACGTAATATGGAGTATACCATAGAGCAATTTGGACGTAATATGGAGCAATCATAGATATTTCATGGAGCTTTGATAGATAATAAATAGACGTTAATTGGAAGACATATAGATGTAGATTTTTGATTTTGTTTTGGTTTACTTCGCTGTAAATTAATGTAGACAATTTTTTTATTAACAGAAAATATTTTTATTGATGAAATAAATATGTTTATGAATATAAGTAAAACTAATATACAATATATTAATATAAAATTAATATAAGTATTTTTTATGGAATAAAATTAATATAAGTATTTATAATGTACATATAAATTTTTCTGCGACTTATCTAACTCCAAGAACGACAAAAAAAAAGATAAACGCATTTACAAATTTATGAAGACTTTTCTCGCTCCATTTTCGTTCTCAATACAAAATCTTCTCAAATTATACATATATATATATATTTTTTTTTCCGAGTAACGCCAGGACATATATCTTATAATTAGACAAATTAGGTCGATAAAATAATATATAGATACAAATATTTGTATAGTAATGCTAATTAAACATGAACGCTTATTCTCTTATGAAAAATTTTCGTATGCGAAGATGACGCTGAACGAAAATTGTGTGTGTGTGTGTGTGTGTGTGTGTGTGTGTGTGTGTGTGTGTGTGTGTGTGTGCGTGTGTGCGTGTGTGCGTGTGTGCGTGTGTGCGTGTGTGCGTGTGTGCGTGTGTGCGTGTGTGCGTGTGTGCGTGTGTGCGTGTGTGCGTGTGTGCGTGTGTGCGTGTGTGCGTGTGTGCGTGTGTGCGTGTGTGCGTGTGTGCGTGTGTGCGTGTGTGCGTGTGTGCGTGTGTGCGTGTGTGCGTGTGTGCGTGTGTGCGTGTGTGCGTGTGTGCGTGTGTGCGTGTGTGCGTGTGTGCGTGTGTGCGTGTGTGCGTGTGTGCGTGTGTGCGTGTGTGCGTGTGTGCGTGTGTGCGTGTGTGCGTGTGTGCGTGTGTGCGTGTGTGCGTGTGTGCGTGTGTGCGTGTGTGCGTGTGTGCGTGTGTGCGTGTGTGCGTGTGTGCGTGTGTGCGTGTGTGCGTGTGTGCGTGTGTGCGTGTGTGCGTGTGTGCGTGTGTGCGTGTGTGCGTGTGTGCGTGTGTGCGTGTGTGCGTGTGTGCGTGTGTGCGTGTGTGCGTGTGTGCGTGTGTGCGTGTGTGCGTGTGTGCGTGTGTGCGTGTGTGCGTGTGTGCGTGTGTGCGTGTGTGCGTGTGTGCGTGTGTGCGTGTGTGCGTGTGTGCGTGTGTGCGTGTGTGCGTGTGTGCGTGTGTGCGTGTGTGCGTGTGTGCGTGTGTGCGTGTGTGCGTGTGTGCGTGTGCGCGCGTGCGCGCGTGCGCGCGTGCGCGCGTGCGTGCGTGCGTGCGTGCGTGCGTGCGTGCGTGCGTGCGTGCGTGCGTGCGTGCGTGCGTGCGTGCGTGCGTGCGTGCGTGCGTGCGTGCGTGCGTGTGTGTGTGTGTGTGTGTGTGTGTGTGTGTGTGTGTGTGTGTGTGTGTGTGTGTGTGTGTGTGTGTGCGCGTGCGTGCGCGTGCGCGTGCGCGCGTGTGCGTGTGTGTGTGTGTGTGTGTGATTGGTATATACTTTTAAATTTAAAAATATATACCAATCTGAAGAATCGCGTAGCGTCTTTCGCATAGGAAAATTTTTCGATTTTAACAATTGAGGTCCTGGAACAATTCTAACAGGGAGAGGCTTCGTCCGCGCATATCACTGGCTTCATCGGTCTTCATCGGTCCAGTCTCTGCGATCTCGCTACATTGCTGAAATATAAAAGTATGTGTGATATACACGTATAATATAAAACATCAGATGGGTGATAAAAAAAAGTGCAAACGCCATATTAAAAGTAGATAAAAATTATTGCAGGAAAGGGGCACTGGAATTATATTTTTTTTTCGTCACACAATTTCCAATATAGACGAAGAGAGAATATAATTACATTGCCCCTCTTCTTGCTAATGTTGACGCGTTGACTTGTATGAAAGCGCGCAATTTATGACTACGTTTATACGATCCGATTTACGCCGCAATTATAACATCGATATTATTATTAATACAAACGTTTAAGGGTAACGTGTAAACGTAGGGTGCTTTCCATTTAGTGACACAAGTCGACACAAGTATCATTCTATCTTTGTTGTTCACTGTTGTTGAAAAAAGACAGAATGATGCTTGTGTCGACTTGTGTTGCTAAATAGAAAGCACTCGTAGTCATCTCGCTCGTAAAAGCGAAGCGTTCGCGCCAGTGATGTCAGAAAGAATTAAGCTTCGAGCAACACGCATCTCCCCCCCCCCCCCGCTCTTATGGTTGCGTGTTGCTCAAAGCTCGCTTTTAAAGGCTTTGTTTACACCGAGCACTTAATACGCGTACCAAATCCTATACGTTCTATAGGTCAGATAAGTCCTATAAGTCAGATAAGAGTCGGTAGTCGCGATCGACAGTTGAGTCGGTCTTTGTAGTCTTGCGACAGGAGCTTAACAGTGGTATGTGACGTATGTACAATATGTGACGTAATTTACGGTCTTGTGGAAGGATCAAATGTAGTGTTAATATACAGTGAGCGTCAAAGATGAGTATACATCTAAAATACATATAAACATTAAGTAACAGTATAATGTGTAACATTAATATTATAATTTTTCATATATAAGGCATGCTACATTGCAATTACGTTGCAGTTATCTTGTTAAGTGAGAAATTATAATATTAATAGGAGCTTTCCGGCAAGACACAGTGTAACACAATGTTCACTAGTATAAGTGAGACACACTGATACGTTCTCTCTCACACTAATGGACACTGGTGTCGCCTGTGTTACCTGCTGGAAAGTTCCCAAAAATGTTACGTTACCGTTAAGCCTGAGACACAATGCGAGGCAATAGCGATAGGAATAACATAGCACAAATTTCAATCTATAAGAAACCACATTCCATTGGTACGTGGTTTCTTATAGGTTGAAATTTGTGCTGTGCTATTTCTATCGCTATTGCCTCGCATTGTGTCTCAGGCTTTACTTTATCTTTACTGGAATTCTACAGTACCATATTAGAGAACTGTGTTTTCATTGACATTATTAATAACTTTTCATTTCTCTATTCACTGCAGTCCTCCAAGAAATTAGACAAAGCATTACCTTCGCGTCTATTCATCCGCTTCTCCTCATTTTCATGCCTCGCCTTGGAATGTCGAAACCACTCCATAACTCGTCGTTGTATTTTTCTCTGGTCGGAATCCGGGATATTGTGAAGTATGGATCCTGTAAACATTTTCTTTGTTTTAACTTTCTTATTTTATATTCATTGAGATAGAGAGTGCATAAATTATATTTGAATAATTTTGCTTTTTTAGTTTTATAATGCAAAAAGATTAAAAGTACACAAAATTTTATTCACATAAATTGATTCATCGAAAACTTTTTAAATTTGATTAAAATAATAAACAATTACGAATATCTACGTGGTGTCGAATGGAAAATTGCTGAAAATAAACAGCTGTCATTTTCAAATGCACATAGAGAGGAAGCAGTAAAAGTAAAATATTTTCTAAGAGAGGCATTTTTATTTATACATAGAGTAAAGACAAATATCGGAAATATACTTATTATTTAATAAACGATTTATAAAAGATGGTTCAAGATAATAAAGGAAATTGATCAGAGCTGTGAGAATTAAAAGCAATAAATGGCATCTCAAAAGAGACGTAAAGTTACGTAAAATTATTTATAGTTTCCGCAAGAGATATGATTTTGTTTCAATGATGTTTTAATGATGCACTTTAAATATGTCATTAAAAAAAAACTTTATTATAAATGATAAGAATGTCTTTACTCTATGTGAAAATAAAACTGCTGAATGTCCTCTATTTAAAGATATTTTAATTTTTTCTGCTCCCTACGTGTATTTAAAAATAACAGCTATATATATAGGTATACATATAGGCCCGTATTCAGAACTGCACGTTTCAGAACGGTCAATTTTTAACGCACATAAGAAACAAAAAAATTAAAAAATTTTTTTACAGAGGACATTTTGCATTTATTTACATTTAAACAAAGATAATTGTGGAAATAATTTTATTACTACGAACAAACGTTTATTTCAAAATGCTAATTAAATATATATATATAACAGTTAATTTCAGTAATTTATCAAGGGCGCATTGTACTATATTGTCCGTATTCGGAATGCGCTTTTAAAAATGTTAGCGCGCTTTTTTGTCATTCTATCCTTATTTCACGTTTAATGAACAATAAAGATAGAATGACAAAAAAGCACGCTAACATCTTTAAAAGCGTTCTGAATACGGACCATGCATATAGTACAATGCGTCATGATAAATTACTGAAACTGTTATAATTAAATTAGTATTTTAAAATAAACGTTTGTTTGTAGTGATAAAATTATTTCCAATCTTTATTTAAATGTAAATATAAATGCAAAATGTCATCTGTTAAAAGATTTTTTTATTTTTTTGTTCCTTATGTGCGTTAAAAACTGACCGTTAATTATAGTCAACAAATTTCCGTGACACCCTGTAAAATAACAGAGAGAAAGAGCGAGAGAGAGAGAGAGAGAGAGAGAGAGTTTGCATTTGCGCGCGCGCGCGCGCGCGTGTGTGTGTGTGTGTGTGTGTGCAGTTTTTTTATCTGTCATTATGTGTATATATATGAAAGCATTACTTAATCACATATTTTTACGTTTAATTAATATTTAAACTTACTGAAAATAACTTTCATCACTTCCAGTTTCTGCAGTGGTTCCTTTCCGCGTCGGCTTTCCCAGTTATATCTCTCCGCCAATTTATTGGAGAATACTTTATACAATGTTCTCTTTACGGCATCATCGACACTTGTCCCTCCGATGGATTTGATATATCCGCGCTATAAAATAAAAAGGTAAAATAATATATTATTATCAGATTAAATAATTCCTTAAAATTCTTTTAAATTCTCAATCTTTCCAATCATTTATAACAATTTTAAATTATTAATAATCTGAACGATAAGATGTATGCAATAAAAGCTTGTAAAACTTCATGGTAATTGTGAGTTACAGTATTTGTTCAATTATCAAAATATAATTTCGCGTCTGATTATTTTATTGGTAAAATATTTATATCATATATATATAAATTTATATGCGTTTACTTACTATTTCAGTGTTATGTTGGGAATTTGACGCTTTCAAGATCTCCTCAACTTCCGCTAACTGAACTACGGTTTGCAAGGGAAACCGGTTTTCAGCGCCCTCAAAGGAAATTTGTGTTCTCTCACATTCTGTGTCTTTATTAATTTTGTCCACTATGTCTACTAAGGTCAGTATTTGCCTCACATCATATTTTACTGATGCTACTTCCCTCGTTAATTTTTTTAAATGATCAACTACAAATATTATTAGTATTTATTTTCTTGAAGGCAACGTGTAATACGACTGATTTATAAAATCAACATGATATATAATTGTAATGTATCAATAGCATATAAATTTATATAATAAATGTGTTAACGTTTATAATAATAATATAAAAAAAATACAAAAACATATAATAAAAAAACGTTATAAAATGTGCATAGTATATAAAATATACGAATAGCTTATAAAACATAAATTAGTCGCATTACACGCTGCTTTCAAACGATAAACCAGAAATATACAAGAATAAATGTAAACTGTTGAAAATATTTAAATTACACGCGCGCGCGCGCGTGTGTGTGTGTGTGTGTGCGCGCGCGCGCGGGTGTGTGAACGTGTGCGTGAGCGTGTGCGGGCGTGCGTGCGTGCGTGCGTACGTGTGTGTGGGTGTGTGTGAGAGAGAAAACGATTAAAATACACAATACTGCGGACATTGATATGTATAAAATCATATAAAAGAATGATTATTAAAAACATAAAAAGGACCAGTAAAGAGATTATTGAAAAATATTATTAAATTATGCGCATTTTATATTTATATATATATATATATATATAAAATGCGCATAATTTAACGATAATATTTTTTAATAATCACTTTAATAATACTTTAAATACTTTGTTTAATATAACCTTTTCAATAATCCTTTTTTATAATAATTGAGTGCATAATTGTGTATTTTAACCGTATTTACACACACACACACACACACACACACACACATGCATTACATTTAAGCTGCGTTCGGAAACATCACACGAGTGCACACCGGCCGCCAAAACTCTATTCTATGCGTTAGACCTGTTCTACAATAGAGTCGTAAGCTGTAAGACGTAAGAAATTGACCAATCACAGTCGATTTTTCTTCTATTTTAATTCGTCTGTGATTGGTCAATTTTTTATGTCTTACAGCTTACGACTCTATTGTAGAACAGGCCTAACGCATAGTATAAATTTTCAGCGGCCGGTGTGCATCCGCGTGATGTTCCCGAACGCAGCTTTACTTACCAATTGGACCTTCTGCGTGTGAAAATTGATTATTAAAATTTTCCTTTTCCTTTTCAATTTCTCTGTACGTATACTTATTCTTAGTAGCTCGGCCAATTTTTCCCGCATCATTGTCATTATGTCTCGAGCCGATCGATGGCGTCAATGGTGGATCGATGGTGTCATACCAATTATGTGTCGAATTAATTCGATTTTTCCCTTTTATTATAGGGCTGTTATGCGAATATTCATTGTCTGACCGACCATGGGCATGTATCAAGCCATCTCGAGTTTTCTCTCTTGGAGCAATAATAGTACGTGGCATATGTTCCTCAGCATCTGTTTCACATGAAGCACCGAAATCATCTCCATTCCTATCTTCATTAATAGGCGAAGCTGTAGAGAACAAAATTGTATGTATTATTTTAAATATTGTATATAAAAGTTAAATATATATATACATATATATATATATATATATATGTCAAAGGGTTTATTCTGGGACACTTCCCGACATTTATTGACATATTCCGAGACATTTGCAGGGTTCCAGGCCTGACCTGGAAGAATTATATGTCAAATGGCAGTTTCCAAGACAGTCCTGGAAAACTTATGTATATACATATAGGAATTGCATATTTAAACGTATATACAAAAGAAACAGATGTATACAAATGTTAAACACTTGTATACAATTGAAGGATAAGAAATATATTATTTAATTTTGATAAGAACAATAATCAATATATACGTATATAATCGGTAATATTACAATATTTTGGATAAGGATTCCTTTGTGTCCTGGAAACAAACATTAGGCCACAAAATAATTTATTTTCATTTTTTCTATTATTTAATGCATTTAACGTAGATATATACAATTAAAGAAATGCAGTCAGACAATGTTAGTGTACATTATTGTGCATATATGTAGTTCGTAACACTGTTGACATGCAAATTCTTTACTAAAGTTTAATTGTATTCTGTAAAATTAGATGAAACATTTAAATAGAAAGGAGCACGCACAAATCATAGGGAAAAATGGATATTAGTCGATTTGGTTAAAAATTTAGTATGATGTAGTTTATGTCGTCCTGATCAAAAGTTCCAATGGGCACAAGGTTCGTGTAGCCAGTTTTCGAGATATTGGGGGTCAAATGTTGGAAATATAGCCATTTTTTATCGAGTTAGACGCAATCGTTACGGATAGAATTTATGGATTAGAATGAAAATTAATCAAAGAGTGCTTTGGGACAGTACCCGATGAAAAAGATAAATAAATATGTGTATATACAGGGTGTCTCCGAAATCTGACCGCCCCTAGATTTCAGAAACAACTGTAAATATGAAAAAACGTTTCAGACGAAAGTTGTAGGGTTCGAAGCGAGATATAAGAAGATACTATTGATCTTAGGCTGCGTTGTTAAGGTCACATAAAGGTCATAGTCATTCTTTCAAATGGAATTACAATTGTTTTAGGTAAATAGATTTCTTGTAACATTCTGCATAAAAAGTTAGTAAGGATAATATGGCCAAAAAGTGTATCGCTTACGTGATATTTAATATGTAAATCTGACATTTTAACATAAGATACCTCGTAAAATATTTGTTTCGATGTTCTTACCCCAATACTTTTATGCACAGAATAATGAGACGAATCAATTGGTGTAAAGAAAACGCATGGTTGTTTATAACAAAAAGTACATTGCAAATTACACATTTTTTGTTATAAACAATCATGCATTTTTTTGCACCAATTGATTCCTTTCATTATTCTATACATAAAAGTATCAAAGTAAGATTATAGAAAAATAAATATTTCATGAGGTATCTTATATTTTGTCAAAATATGTCAGATTTACATATTAAATATCTCGTAAACGATGCAATTATTGACCATGTTATCCTTATAACTTTTTATGCAGAATGTTACAAGGAATTTACGTACATAAAACAATTATTGTAATTCCATTTAAAAAAATGGCGATGACCTTTATGTGACCTTAACAACGCAGCCTAAAAACCAATAGTATCTTCTTATGTCTCGCTTCGAACCCTACAACTTTCGTCTAAAACGTTTTTTCATATTTACAGTCGTTTCTAAAATCCAGGGGCGGGGACAGATTTTAGAGACACCCTGTATATACACATATTTATTAATTTCTTTTATCGGGTACTGTCCCAAGGGACTCTTTGACTAATTTTCATCTTGATCCGTGAATTCTAACCGTAGCGATTGCGTCTAATTCAATAAATAAATGACTATATTTTCAACATTTGACCCCCATATCTCGAAAACTGGTCACACAAACCTTGTGCCCATTGGAACTTTGAATCAGGACGTCATACACATCATACTAAATTTTCAACCAAATCGACTGATATCCATTTTTCCCTACGATTTGTGCGTGGTCCTTTAGATGCTATAATTATTCCCGGTTGCACCAACGTTATTTTGGTTTTAAGCGAGACTTTTTCATACCAATATTGAAAACAAATGACATAAAAACATATTTATTTATAAAAAATGTAACTTACTCATAACAAAACTGCAAAAAGTAAGATATGCTTCAATTTGTTTTTTGACTTGCACACCCGTTATACAGAGTATCCGATAATAAATAAGTTTATCTTACTGTGACGCAATCTCATAAAATATGCATTAGGAAGCGAATTTTTTATTTAAGTATTTAATATCATTATTTAATGTCACATTATTTGTAAGAATTTGGTTGTGCCCTGAAAACGAACACAGACCAAATAAAATGATATTTACCTTTTTTTTAAGATTTAACTCGTACATATTAACATTTGAAAACGCGATCTGGCTATGTCAGTTAACTCTCTTCTGCGAAGCTGTGTAATTCTTAACAATATGAGTATATCAGCACACAGCGGGAAAATCTGCGCACTATGACGCAATACATATCACGCACATCAGGTAACGAAGAATTGGAGGAATGACTATAAGTAATATGTGTATATGTGTAATATTATTCCCGCTTCGTTGTATGCCTGGTATAATTGATAAAAATATATCAAAGTTTGTTTCCAGGACATTGAGGAAAAATTAGTTCACTATGACGCGATAAATATCACGTATATCAGGCAAAGAAGCATTGGAGGAATGGCTATAAATAATATGTGTATATGTATAAAATTATTTCTGCTTTATTGTATGCCTGGTAATTGATAAAAATATATCAGAGTTCGTTTCCAGGACATGGCGGGAAAATTACTTCACTATGGCGCGATAAATATCACGTATACCTGGCAACAAAGCATTGGAAGAATGGCTGTAAGTAATATGTGTATATGTATAATATTATATCTGCTTTGTTGTATGCTTGGTAATTGAAAAAAATACAATCATTTTGTGACCTAGCGTTCGTTTCCAGGACACAATAAAATTTTTATAAATAATACAATATTAAATAGTTGAATGGAGCACTCTCAGCTCGGACATTTATTCTAGTGCGATGAGATCAGTCTATTGTAACATGATATGCATGACGCATATCGCGTCACAATAGACTGTCATCGCTCACTTATCTTCCCATCTAACGCTAATATTCGTGCAGCGAGATTTTATCGTTTTTATATATTATCGAACATCTGTATAATAGGAATGCAAGTCACTTTCAAATTAAATGGATGAATAATCTACATAAAAAATGAAATTCATTTGAGAGAGATTTAGAATAAATGTCCAAGCCGAGTGCTTCATTTATATATTTAATATTGTATTATTGATAAAAATTTTGTTGTGTCCTGGAAACGAACGCTAGGCCACAAAATAATTGTATTTTTTTCAATTACCAGACATATAACAAAATGGAAATAATATTATACATATACACTAATTACACATAGCCATTGCTCCAATGCTTCGTTGTCTGATATGCGTGATACTTATAGCGTCATAATAACTAATTTTCCCGCTATGTCCTGGAAACAAACGCTAGGCCACAAATGGTTGTATATTTTTTTCAATTACCAGATATACAACGAAGCGAAAATAATGTTATACATATACACATATTACTTATATAACCATTCCTCCAATATGTCGTTGCCTGATATGCGTGACACGTGTATTGCGTAATAGTGGGGCTGATTTTCTCGCCGCGTGCTGATATACTCATATTGTTAAGAATGATTTGTATTGTTAAGAATTACACATATTCGCAGAAGGAAATTAATTAATTATCAGATCTGTTATTATCAGATCGTGTTTTTAAATGTTAATATGTACGTCCAATGAGTTAAATCTAAAAAAAGTGTACATATTTTCTGGGGGTAAATAACCTAACGTTCGTTTACAGGACACAACCAAATTCTCACAAATAATGTAATATTATATAATTACTTGAATAAATAATTTGCTTTGGAATACATTTATCCTGTAATATATAAGTATATTAATGGGTTTTTACATAATATGATTTTTTTATTTAAATTTTCCAGAAAACAATAAATATCTTTTGACTTGCAACCCGTTATACAGAATAATAAGCAAGATCATCTCATTGTGAGGCAATACTTACAGGATAATTTATATTTCGAGGCAAATTATTTAATATCATTATTTAATATCACATTATTTGTTATACTATATATTATATATTATATATATTATACTATATATATTTAATATCACATTATTTGTTATAATAGATAATAATCTATTATGCTCTTGAAACGAACATTAGGCCAGAAAATAATATTTACTTTTTTAGATTTAATTCATTGGACGTATAACTTTTGAAAACGTGATCTGACAACAACAGTTAACTTTCTTCAATAAACCTGAATAATTCTTAATAACAATATTTGTAATTCTTATCAATATGAATATCGGCACACGACGTGAAAATTAGCCCACTATAACACGATACACGCATCTCAGGCAACAAAGCATGGAAAGAATAGCTATAAGTAATATTTGTATATGTATAATATTATTTTCGCTTCGTTGTATGCCTATTAATTGAAAAAATATCCCATTTTGTGGCCTAGCGATCATTTCCAGGACAAAAATAAATTGTAAATAATATGACATTAAACATCCGAGAAACAACGTACCTTCGAGTACATTTATTCTAAGTTTTTTGTTAATGATTTTAAAAAAATTTTTTTTATTAATAATTATAAGAGAATAAAATTATTTATATTTGCGCTTACGACTAATGATTGTTTAAAGTCAATAGACAATAATCAATACAAAGGAGAACATTGTATATTAGCAGAAACTTAATTTTTGTCTAAGTATATTTAAGACAAATTTTTAATGAATACACTTTAATTTATAAGTAAAAAAATTTTGTTTTTAAGAAAATGTATTTTTTTTAATCTCAAGGAAATTAATGAAACACATGATTAAACGTGCATCATAAAATTTATTCTTTATTAATTATTATATTATACTATTTATATAATTATCCTGTTTTAATTCAGAAACAAATATTCGCAGAACCTACAAATTAAAAAAATCACAGAACTTACAAATTAAAAAAATATAAATCGAATTAAAAAGATATTCGATATCGCGGTCTGCGGGCGAAAAAGTATATATCATTATATGAATTACAAATATTACATAAAAAATTAAAGCTACATATAAATATATAATGTTTTGCAGTACATTGTCTTAGTATAAAAGAAAATTATTTTTAAAAATATAGTTACTTATACGGAAAGAATAGTTACTTTAACATTTACCTCATTTCAAAATATTTAATGTAATTACAAATGTATGTAATTAAGCTGTGCGCTAAGATATAAAAGAGTTCCTAAAAAGTAACATTATAAAATATAAATATAATTACGTAAATGAAGATTAAAGATCTTTAAGTTTTAATGAACACAAAATGGCTTAACGCAATAAAAATAATTAAAAATAAAAGAAAATTTAAAGATTCTAACAATCAGTTTTATTAAACACAAAGTTTCTTAACGCAATAAAAATAATACAAAATAGAAGAAAGTTAAATGTCCCTAAGTTTTAATGAATACAAAGTGACTTAACGCAATAAAAATAATTAAAAATAAAAGAAATTTAAAGTCTCTAAGTTTTAATAAACACAAAGTGCCTTACTATAATAAAAATAAATATGTAAATAAAAATCATTCTTTTACACTTTATCACGTTTATGACTATTCATACACTTTATTACTGTTATACTGATATTACATTTATATATAAATAAACAAAACTGAATAAATACTAAAAAGCGATACTAAAAAACATAGAAACAGATTATTTAGATGTAATATCAGTATAAGTGATAAAGTATAAAAGAAAATTAAAAGTTTTTAAGTCTTAATGAACATAAAGTAGCTTAACATAATAAAAATAATTGTGTAAATAAATATAATTCTGTAATTATATTTATTTATTGTACACAATTATTTTTATTATGTTAAGTTACTTTATGTTTATTAAGACTTAAAGACTTTTAATTTTCTTTTATTTAATGACATTTATATTTTATTGCGAAATTGATTGTGTATCCAAGTTTTTATTGCTGCTGGCTGTCGATTTTTTAAAATGTTTTTGCGCGTTTTGGATATTATTTCCTTTAACGAAGGTAAAGTAGAATTATTAATATTCGTTTCGAAGAGTAATAAAGCTGTTTGCTTTTCTTCAGAAGTCCAACGTATTCTTCTGGTCTTTCCGTAAGGAGGTGCTGAACATAAATTATAATTAAATCTATAAATATATCGTCACAAATTAAGAAAAGTAATTTTAATATTAAGAAAAAGGTATGCATTTCTTTAATGATTTTATATACACGTATAATTGTAATATTATTTGACTTACTGAATCGTTTCTTTTTTGGCGCACATTCTTCATCTGAATTATTTATATTTTCTATGGCGCGTTTTTTTACATTTTTTTGTTTTAGCAAAATTTTCTTTGGCAAATTATTCTCTGATGCTTCGTCTTCAACTATATTGTTAAAAATAAACTTTATGTAAAAAAATATATAATACAAATTTTCTTTTTTCATTTATATATATATATGATAGATTATCATATGAAATTGTCGTTTTTGTGTCAAAATAAAAATGTTGTATTTTTAAGGAAATAGATTTTATACACTCAAAATATACATTATTAGCAATAATATTTTTCTGTCTACTTAATATTAAATTGTATATTCCTTTTTTTATTCGAGCTTTTTAAATCGAACGAAATAATCCAATTATCAAATATCAGCAATTCCATATGATACAATCTAATACAATTACTAACAATAAGTATAATATTATAAAAGTATTCTCTAAAATTATAAAAGAATTGAAGAACTTTTAAAATACCTAAGCTTTGAATTTCGTTAATACTATTCTCTGAAGTATTAGCATCTGTTGTACTGTTTGAATTAGTAGTATTAGTATTTGTATTATTAGTAGTGTCAATATCAGTGTTATGTGTAGATATATCTTGAGTTTTCTCTAAAATTTTGGCCATATTTAAAATATCAGATTCTACTACAGGCTGTCTGTAAATATTTTTATGTATATCCTTATGGTGACCCATAAAATCAGCAATGAGAGAAATTTCACTATCTGGTAAGTGTGAACATTTTGTTGCCATGTCTTTCCGTAAAATAGTCCCACGTAAGCTTTCTTTGTTCTCTGCTCCACATAGATTAGCAAATTCACGCATCAATTTACTCGCTCTTAAATATCTAAATCGTTTTTTATCTGCACCTGGCAATCCAAATATATATGGATTTTTTGAACTTACTCCTGCCAATTTCCGATATCTTAAAATTATGTCTAAAGCCTCTTTCATTTTAGCATTCAAAAGGACTGGGACGTTCCGATTTAGCTTGCCACGAATTGTGAAACGAATGTACTTTAAAGCAGATATTTTTTTTTTTTTGTGGTAACCTTTTATATAATTCATCCTCTTTTGTAATTTTTATGAAATTTTTGTAATCAACAATGTAAGCTCTTTCTATCTCTCCTGCACGTCGCCGATTGAAAATTTGAATCATTATTAATATTGCTTCAGCAAGTGATTTCCAAGCACAAAACGTGAATTCATTTTTTATTTCTCGCATGCTAGATACTCTTATTTCTTCTAAATAATTGGTTAACTTTTTGATATCTGATGTTTTCGGAAGATTAACTTTTTTCTTTCGACTGTTTCTAGTCTGTATTTCTGTAACTGTTTTATTAACGGTACTACCATATTCGACTTCTAAAATCTTTAGAAAATTTTTTGCTGATTTTTGTTTTTTGTATTCATGTTGTTTAATAAATTCGTTGATTAAGATCTTACATAATTTTTTTAAACATGTGCCCATAGCTGTAGCATTATATGGTATATTATATGATTCTGTGTCTTCATTATATTTAGCAATTATATTTACTGCTTTTATAGCAATATCATAATATTTCGGGTCAAATAGCATTTGTAATTCTTGTATTGCCGGTTCTATTGATTTTAATACTTCTAAATATCGTCCAAGAAGTCGTAATTGTTGTCGTATGTGGTCTCCTAAATGCTGCAATCTATGAATTTGACAGAGGTAATTTCCGTATAGTATAATTAATAAATCGTACTTTATTAATTTATAAATATTGTCATTTCGCATGACAGGAAGAATGTCCTTTCTTAATTTATGGCTTGCACGATTATGAACAAATTGTGCAGCGCTTCGTGCTAATTTTAATACATTTCGAGTTGTATCTTTCTTCTTAGCACAAATGCGATAATGATGCCTGAGATTATGTATTGCATAATGTCCTCTACACTTAGAACATGGTAAAAAATAAGAACCACATTGCTTCTCTTCTTTAGTAGGTCTTCTTACAACAATCATGGAACCGTCATTTAAATCTGCCTGTGTATTATATTTAAAATTGCCTCTTTTTCTTATTTGACTAATTGCATCTCTTCGCTCTCTAGATTTTTTTGGAAGTAATAAAAACATTTTTACTTCTTCTTCATTTTTATGTTTTAATTCTAGGTGCCAAGCAATTTTACTTTGCATAGTATTGCAGTAAAAGCAAAAATTATATTTTTTATCTCCTTTGGGCCCTTGAGACAATTCTACAAATAATTCATCATCTTTGCATGTTTCTATTTCTTTTTCTAACATATTTTTTTTGTTTGCATTTTCTGAAGAATTTGCTAATATGCTAGATTCATTATTTGCAATTTCTAAATCATCATTTATTTCAATATCAGTATGTTCAATATCAGTATCATTTGAACTCTGAATAGATGGTTCATAATCTGAATCTTTATCGCTTACATTAGAAATTTTATTTTTCTCAAAATCTGAAATAATAAACATTTTAAAAGATTTTATTTTAAAAATATATGAATGTTAAAAATATTATGCTTTATTTTTATCAAATTATTCTATCAAATTATAGAAATGCTAAGTAAAGAAAATAATTGAGTAAAATTAATAAATTTTATTTATTGACAATTTAATAAGTTAATACTTAATGAATTTAATTTTTAAAAATAACAAATTAAAGTTAAATTATATTTAAAAAGTATACCACATTATTTACATTAAATTAGCTTAATTCAAAAGAATTTATAAACAATATGTAACGCGTCGTCTACAATGAGATTTTTAGACGTAAGACTTAAGAAATTGACCAATACAGTCGAAGAGAGATTATTCTTCTCTAATCTTGTCTGTGATTGTTCAATTTCTTACGTCTTACGTTTTAAAATCTCATTGTAAACGACGCTTAACTACGTAAACTGTTACTTTTTTATTATTGTGAGCGAAGAAAAAAAATTAAAAATTAGTTTATATTATATTTTTAGTTATTAAATTAGTATTAGTTTATATTACCCTACGTAATAATTTGATGGATAAAAATTATTAAATATTTTATTTAAGCTTAATAACAAATCTAAATTTAACTTTTATAATATTGTTCTTTTTAAATATACTGTAAATATACTGTCTTTAGCGAAACCAATATTGCGAACATAATTAAATACTTTTTAAAGGAACAAATTAATAAAAATATACATACCTGTATTTTGCGAGACATTTTCAATTTGTGAGTTACTGCAATATAATTTATTGTCATTGTTATTTATATCGTTGTTTATAGAAGAATTCTTAACTCCGTTTAAATCACAAAATGGTACTATAGTGCTGTCCAGTTCAGTATTTTCAGTGATAGATGTAAACATGGATTTATTTTCAGCTAGTACTTCGTGAATCATTTCTTCTCCATTATTATTATTTAAATTTGTACCACACTTTTCAAAATTATTTATGTCTATTCCATTCATATCAGAAACATTTACATGAGAAAGATTTACATCAGAAAGTTCCAAATTCCCCAGAATAGATGTATTACATGAACTATTTGCTGTTGTGTCACTACTTTTTGATAAAATAGTCATATTTATTTTGCATTTCTTGTCTTCTATAATTCGAGGATAGTTTTTAGAAGATTTAGTTTTATCTAATGTATGACTTTGTAAATTTTCATTAGTTATAACATTGCTCTGTAATTTATCATTGTGAAAATCGGACTTCACATCCAAATCTAAATATGAGTTTACTATAGTATTTGATTCCTCATGTTGAATATGAAACTGATTTATTGTGTCTGCATTGGAAGCACATTTGTCATTATTTGTTATATTAATTGGCTCATTACCTGCAAATAATTCAAAAACATCTTTGTAAATATTACTCTTAATAATATAACTTACACGTATGGCTTTTATTGTTGTTTGTGTCCATTAAAAATTGCTTTCGACAAAGATTTCATTATTGCGTAATGCTACCCAGATATCACAATAGTTCGCAGAGTTCAAAAGAGTTCGCAAAGAATTTATTGAAGCTTCACTAAATTCTTTGCGAACTCTTTTGAACTCTTTGCAAACTATTGTGCTATCTGGGTAGAATAGCAGTTTATTATTTATAACAATTTTTTAATAATATTATAACATAATACACATTTTTTAAATATATTTTTATTGAAATAAATTAAATTACTTTACTTTATGTTATCTTATTACATACTTCATAATTTGTTAATGATACATATATCCAATTTATTATATCTTTCACTGCTCTTCTAAATTGCATCAGTGAACCAACTGCATCTACAATGTTAAACTGTGCATTCTTAAATTTACTTTGTGAAGCAATTCTGAAGATTGTTACAAATTATTAGTATAGAAATTACTTATAATTAGTATAGCGTTAGTATCATTTCTATGTTTCTTCACACGCAATACATTTTTATTATTTAAAATTAAATTTATTTTATTAAAATTAAATTAAGATTCTATTAAATGCTTAAATTATTGTATCATTTGATTTACTTAATATTAGAATAGAGGTCTGATAAGATATATTTTAAGATATGTACTTTCGACAAAGATTCTCTTACAGCACAGTGCTAGAATATTGAAACTTCAGTATTTAAATACTAAAAGTAACAATATTAAAGAATTTGATCTTTCACATATAATTTATGCAGTATAATAGGCAATAATTATAATTATAAAAAAAATCAGTATATAAAAATTACCAGTAGTTTCATTATTTTCACATTGGTCACTTGACCCTTTGTTAACATCCTTTATTAGAATTTTTGGTGAGTTGGTATCTATGTTCTTTTTTATTTCTATAAGAGTGTGTCTTTCATCTGAAAATAACTAAAATTAATTGCATTTTTTCCGTAACATTTGTTAAATATTTTTTCATTTGAACCAATTGGATATGATTGCAATTTCTTGTATTTTTTATTATTATTTATATTTATTATAATGTTCTAAACATCCAAAAATTTTAAATAATATTTTATTTTTCACATCCTGGAATACACCATTATACATAGAATTATTCCAGGGCAGTCCTGGAAATCACTATTGTCCTGAAACCTGCCATTATACAAGTGTCTTGGAAGACTTTAAAACATAATATCTCGAGAACGGAAAGAAACATTTAACTTTTTTAGGTCACAATCAGTTTATTTTACTTACCCGATTTACAAAGAAATATTCCAACCCATCGTTTTCCATTGTCTAATTTTATCAAATAATCTTTTTTCTTTTTAATTAGACTAGTAGATTTCACAACTATTAATGTTTTAGTATGTTTTAATTTGAGTAAAGAAAACATAGTTTGGCTAAAGTAAAAAGCTAAAAATACCAAAAATAATGAAATATTTTCATCAAAACTAATATTAGTACCGCGCAATTCAAGGCTATATAACCTGCATACAAAACCGGCACACAGCATGTGTCGCATTCGGTAATACCAACGTTTTGCAATAAGGGTTAGATCACATGTATTTTAAGGATAATTCACATTATACACATAGGGTGTGTTCGGGGAGAGCGCTACCAGCGTTTCTTTTTCTTCGTTTTTCCTTTTGTTTAGAAAGAAGAAACACGAAGGAGAAATGTTAATAGCGCTAACCGCGTTTCCCCGAACGCATCCATAATATCATTGGCCAAGTTTATTTTGCTCGCTGTCGTCCTGAAAGCGAGCAAGACAAATGGGGTAATAATGTGAATTTATCTTAACATAGAAACATTTTTAGCATCGTACACTGTTATTTGTCCTGGAATACACCATTATACATAGAATTATTCCAGGGCAGTCCTGGAAATCACTATTGTCCTGAAAGCTGCCATTATGCAAGTGTCTTGGAAGACTTTAAAACATAATATCTCGAGAACGGAAAGAAACATTAACCTTTTTTAAGTCACAATCAGTTTGCTTTATTAAAATGTATTTAAAAACTGTAAGATTTTTAACTGTCTCGGAACAAACCCTTTGACATATATATATATATATATATATATATATATATATGTAACTTTAATAATATTAATTATAAATATGAAATTTTATGTAATGTTGCGAATGCTCACCTTGTAAAAATGATGAATGGGAGCTCGAGTTTGTAATTTGCGATGATTGTGATTTTTCGGAAGAGCGTACATTGGATGTAGTTTTACATTGTATCCGAGATACATCTGAATCGTTGAGTCGTTGATCTGTGTCAAGATTTTAGTAATTAATTTTGATAGAATTTATATAGTCTGGATTTTATGAACTTCTCATTTCACTGTAACACTCTAAATTTTATTTCAAATTAAGATTACGATTTATCGTTAGCATTTTCCCAGATGCATCGGACCCACTCTAAATTTTATTTATTACAAAAGAAAAAATAAAAGTATCAACACGTCTTAACGGTCCAACGTTCGAAATTATACTGAATTTCGGTGATGATGTAACGTATTAGAATCGATGTAAGGTGACTTTGTGTTCGCCATAAATACTTTACCACGTGTTTTGAAAACTTTGATTCCAATACGCGACATCATCAAAGTGATTCAAGCTATAATATAAAGAAAAGTTAAAGAAATTTAAATATAATATAATTTTACATGAATCATAAAAACAATATATTATTATATATTAATAAAATAAAATATATGTAAAATATATATGTGTAAATGTATGTATAAAATATATAATACAATATGTTAAATATAAGAGATATAAGAGAGTTTTACACATATATACATACATATATTTAATGAAGAAAATATATATACATTGAATGCGTGTGTGTGTATGTATATACACACACACGCGCGGGCGCGCGCAATGAAAATGCTTATAACGTTACGTTTTGCAGGAGGACATGGAGCAGGTGGCAAATTTACACCAGACTCTTCTTCGCTTTCCGACGAAGAGTAAATTTTTCTCGCTCTATGTTTTCGGTAATATTTTGCTTCCTTTTCCGTGTCCATATCTGACGTGTATAAAGCTTTCTCTGCCTTCGCATAAGCCTTCTGTAAGGACGCTGAAAATATTATAAACATTAAATATTATAAATAA